>NC_041381.1:341388910-341437041 GCF_002162155.2 Triticum dicoccoides | reverse complement strand
GGCCGGCGCCGGGCGGCGGGGTCGCCGGCGAGCGGAGCCGCAGGCGCGGCGGCGCTCGGGCGCGGGCGCGGGAGGCAGACGGCGGCGCGGGCTCGCGCGGGCCCGCTGCGGGCCTGGAGGGCCGCGGCGGCGCGCGGGACGGGGATGGACAGGTGGCGGCTCCCGATTCGCCGGGCGGCGGTGGGCGGACGCGTCCGGCTCCGTTTGGATGTGTCCGACTGCGGGGAGAGGAGCGGGGCTAGGGTTAGACCCGGGATTTCGGAGGGGGAGGCTTATTTATAGGTAGAGGGAGCTAGGAGAGTCCAAATGAGGTGCGGTTTTCGCCCACACGATCGTGATCGAACGACCGAGAGCATGGAGGGGAGTTAGGTGGGTTTTGTGCCACTTTGGAAGGGGTGTTGGGCTGCACACAAAAGAGGGCTCTGCGGTTACCCGGTAAACCGTTGGAGTACCAAACGACCTCCAAATGGCACGAAACTTGACAGGCAGTCTACCGGTGCTATTCCAAGGCCACTTGGCAAAGCTCGGGCCATTCCGAGAAAGTTTAACACCCGCACACGAAAGAGGACAAGAAGGGGACACCGGGTGACATAGGAGCGTCGGATTGCAAAACGGACAACGGTGAAAAGGCTCGGATGCATGAGACGAACACGTATGCAAAATGAAATGCACATGATGACATGATAAAATGCAGCACGCAAGCAAATGACATGGCAACGACGGCGAATAACTGGCGGACACCTGGCGCATCGGATCCGGGGCGTTACACATGACCCATTCCGTTAGCCTAGCACTTGATCGTTTAGTATGTTGCTATTGCTTTCTTCGTGACTTATACATGTTCCTATAACTATGAGATTATGCAACTCCCGTTTACCAGAGGAGCACTTTGGGTGCTACCAAACGTCACAACGTAACTGGGTGATTATAAAGGAGTACTACAGGTGTCTCCAAAGGTACATGTTGGGTTGGCGTATTTCGAGATTAGGTTTTGTCACTCCGATTGTCGGAGAGGTATCTCTGGGCCCTCTCGGTAATGCACATCACTATAAGCCTTGCAAGCAATGTGACTAATGAGTTAGTTGCGGGATGATGCATTATGTAACGAGTAAAGAGACTTGCCGGTAACGAGATTGAACTAGGTATTGGATACCTACGATCGAATCTCGAGCAAGTAACATACCGATGACAAAGGGAACAAAGTATGTTGTTATGCGGTTTGACCGATAAAGATCTTCGTAGAATATGTAGGAACCAATATGGGCATCCAGGTTCCGCTATTGGTTATTGACCGAGAATAGTTCTAGGTCATGTCTACATAGTTCTTGAACCCGTAGGGTCCGCACGCTTAACGTTACGATGATAGTTTTATTATGAGTTTATGAGTTTTGATGTACCGAAGGAGTTCGGAGTCTCGGATGAGATCGGAGACATGACGAGGAGTCTCGAAATGGTTGAGACGTAAAGATCGATATACTGGACGACTATATTCGGAGTTCGGAAAGGTTCCGAGTGATTCGGGTCTTTTTCGGAGTACCGGAGAGTTACGGGAATTCGCCGGGGAGTATATGGGCCTTATTGGGCCATACGGGAATAGAGGAGAGAGGCCAAAAGGAAGGAGGCCTGCGCCCCGCCCTCTGGTCCAAATTGGACAAGGGGCGCAGCCCCCTTTTCCTTCTTCCTCTCCCCCTCTTTCCCCTTCTCCTACTCCAACAAGGAAGGAGGGAGTCCTACTCCCGGTGGGAGTAGGACTCTCCTTGGCGCGCCTCCTCCTAGGCCGGCCGCCCCCTTCCCCCTTGCTCCTTTATATACGGGGGCAGGGGGGCACCCCATAACACACAAGTTGACCTACGGATCGTTCCTTAGCCGTGTGCGGTGCCCCCTTCCACCATATTCCACCTCGGTCATATCGTCGCGGAGTTTAGGCGAAACCCTGCGCCGGTAGAACATCATCATCGTCACCACGCCGTCGTGCTGACGGAACTCATCGCCGAAGCTTTGCTGGATCGGAGCCCGGGGATCGTCATCGAGCTGAACGTGTGCTGAACTTGGAGGTGCCGTACGTTCGGTGCTTGGATCGGTCGGATCGTGAAGACGTACGACTACATCAACCGCATTGTGCTAACGCTTCCGCTTACGGTCTACGAGGGTACGTAGACAACACTCTCCCCTCTCGTTGCTATGCCATCACCATGATCTTGCATGTGCGTAGGAATTTTTTTGAAATTACTACGTTCCCCAACAGTCTCATGGGTGACAACACTGTTTCTGATGAGCTGTACTTATTGGCGAGGGGACCATCTTTGACTGTATTGACTTACAAAGGGTACGAGATAAATGGGAATAAATTTTACACGATCGCCCAAGATCAAAAGAGCACCAACCAAAATAGTGGTGCCCGCTTTGATGCAACAACCAAGAGGGGAAAGGACACGTATTATGGTTACATAGTGGAGATATGGGAACTTGACTATGGACATGATTTTAAAGTCCCTTTGTTTCAGTGCAAATGAGTCAATCCGTCAGGAGGCGGGGTACAGGTAGACCCACAGTACAGAATGACAACAGTGGATTTGAACAATACTGGGTACACAAATGAACCATTCGTCCTAGCTAATGATGTGGCACATGTTTTCTAAGTGAAGGACATGTCTACCAAACCGATAAAAAGAAAAGATAAGGAAGCGAATACATCATACGACGAGCCAAAGCGCCACATAGTTCTTTCAGGAAAAAGAGACATTGTGGGAGTGGAGGGCAAGACAGACATGTCTGAAGATTATGAGAAGTTTCATGAAATTCCTCCCTTCAAAGTCAAGGCTGACCCAAACACCTTGTTAAACGATGAAGATTATCCATGGTTACGGCGCAATAAGCAAAGGACACAAGGGAAGAAAAAGTGAAGACTCTCTCTCCACAACTATCATGATGATGCCTTTGATCTAGAATATCACTGCAGTTACATGTGAAGAAATGAAATGCCTTTTGTAACAGATGAGTTTTTGTATGAAACCCTGATACTTTGAAAGAGATTGTCCATTTTGTAAACGAAGTGCATCCAACTTTTGCCGTAACCCTCTCAACTTTTTAGCACATGCTATGTGGGTGAAATGATGATACCATGCCAACTTTCAACCTTTTCAGAGTTCACTTGTAGTGATTTTCAACTTCAGGGTCATTTAGCTAAAAAAATCAGTAAATGCATGGAAAATACCAAATGAAGTCAGAAAGGGTTGAAAATTTATGATGTGGCTTTGAATGGTGCATTTTGAACACACAAAGTCTAGAGTTCAAATAAGTTCAAAAAAAAAGAAATCCCTTTGTAGCAGATGAGCTTTCATCCGAAACCCTGATACTTCGAAAGAGATTGTCCATTTTGTATATGAAGTGCATCCAATTTCTCTCGTAACCCTCTCAACTTTGTATAACATGATATGTGGGTGAAATGATGATACCATGCCAACTTTCAACCTTTTCAGAGTTCATTCGTAGTGCTTTTCATTTTGAGGGTCATTTAGCTCAAAAAAATCAGTAAATGCATGAAAAATACCAAATGAAGTCAGAAAGGGTTGAAAATTGATGATGTGGCTTTGAATGGTGCATTTTGAACACACAAAAAGTCTAGAGTTCAGATAAGTTTAGAAAAATGAAATCCCTTTGTAACAGATGAGTTTTCGTCTGAAACCCTCATACTTCGAAAGAGATTGTCCATTTTGTACACGAAGTGCATCCAGCTTTTGTCGTAAACCTCTCAACTTTTTAACACATGCTATTTGGGTGAAATAATGATGCCATGCCAACTTCCAACATTTTCAGAGTTCATTTGTAGTGATTTTCAATTTCAGGGTCATTTGGCACAAAAAAATTAGTAAATACATGTGTGAATACATAAACAAACACCGTGTCCCTAGTAAGCCTCTACTAGACTAGCTCGTTGATCAAAGATGGTAAAGGTTTCCTAAACATGGACATGAGTTGTCATTTGATAACGGGATCACATCATTAGGAGAATGATGTGATGGATGTGACAGCCTGGATTTGCTTTCTCTTTTATTTCAGGTTTTCTGTTGCCTTTGCTTTGGATTTGGAGTTTTGAATCAATTCAAATGGACTTCAACACTTGGGCCTACCCTTGATTTTCACCCAAGTGACCAATTCACCCCTAACTCAACTTTCTTTCTATAAAGATTTCCTAAAATGACCCAAGGAATATTTCTCATAAAAGAAAAATATTCATTTCTTCCCTGAAAATCACTTCAGAGAAGTATGCTCCAAAGCAACCCTCATTTTTGTTTCTCCAAAAATCCTGAGAAAATTCAGAAATATTCTTTGAACCCTAGGGCACCTCTCTGAGCAAAAATATTGCATAACTTTTTGGAATATTTTTGCTACAAAAGATCATTTCTGTTATGGACAGATTAGCCACTTTACACAGCAAGTATGATTTTCCTTGATCCATTGGGACTGATCTTTTCTGAGCTTCATTACCTTCCTAAGAGAATGCTAAACCCCAAAGCCCAACCCTTAACTCTTACTAAATCACTCACAGTTAACCTCACAAGTTACTGTCCAGAAACTTACCAGGAAGTAAACCACGCACACACAGCTCCTGGGTTCAACTCAAATCGTTGGAACCACTCAAACCACTAAGGACTACACGCCAGACATGAAGTTTGCACTTAGCACATCTTGAGGTCAGAGTTCATGCGGTGATCGCGTTTGTCCAGGGGTGCTGGCATGCAGCTGGCGCGCTCTGCGACGCACCCGCCTCTTTGTTGAGCGCGTGCTCGCTTCCCCGACCACCGCACCTTGCCAAACCTCGCCACCATCCTCGTCTCCACCCCCTTAACTCCGCCCTGGCACTCACCGACGCCGGAGCTCGCCACAGCGAACACTGGCACGGCGCGGCCAAGCCAATAATGCGCCCGTGCCACTATGCTCGTCACGTTCCTGGCTCATGTGCTCGTCTCCGCCCTCCCACAGTTCCCCCATGAGCTGCGTCGCCTTCTCCCCTTCTTGCTGACGCCGTTCATCACCGGGCGCCGTGTCCAGAAGCTTCATGGTGGAGCCCGATCCCCTCCTCTCGCTTGCCTATATATACGACCCCCTCCCGACTCCATGAGCATCGCCGCACACACCCACAGCCTCCACGAGCTCGTAGAATAGCAGTAGCCCGGGCGGGCAGGCTGATACATCTCCGTCGTATCTACTTTTCCAAACACTTTTGCCCTTGTTTTGGACTCTAACTTGCATGATTTGAATGGAACTAACCCGGACTGACGTTGTTTTCAGCAGAACTGCCATGGTGTTATTTTTGTGCAGAAATAAAAGTTCTCGGAATGACCTGAAAATCCACGGAGCAACTTTTTGGAATTAATAAAAAATACTGGCGAAAGAATCAGCACCAGGGGGCCCACACCCTGTCCACGAGGATGGGGGGGCACCCCCCTAGGGTGCGCCCCCTGCCTTGTGGGCCCCCTTGACCTCCACCGACCTCAACTCCAACTCCATATATTCACGTTCGGGGAGAAAAAAAATCAAAGAGAAGGATTCATTGCGTTTTACGATACGAAGCTGCCTCCAAGCCCTAAACTCTCTCGGGAGGGCTGATCTGGAGTCCGTTCGGTGCTCCGGAGAGGGGAATATGTCGCCGTCGTCATCATCAACCATCCTCCATCACCAATTTCATGATGCTCACCCGCGTGCTTGACTAATTCCATCGTAGACGGTGATGGGTTGGATGAGATTTACCATGTAATTAAGTTAGTTTTGTTAGGATTTGATCCCTCGTATCCACTATGTTCTGAGATTGATGTTGCTATGACTTTGCTATGCTTAGTGCTTGGTACTAAGGCCCGAGTGCCATGATTTCAGATCTGAACCTATTATGTTTTCATGAATATATGTGAGTTCTTGATCCTATCTTGCAAGTCTGTAGTCACCTATTATGTGTTATTATCCGTTAACCCCGAAGTGACAATAGTCAGGATACTTACAGGTGATGACCGTAGTTTGGAGTTCATGTATTCACTAAGTGTTAATGCTTTGGCCCGGTACTCTATTAAAAGGAGGCTTTAATATCCCTTAGTTTCCAATAGGACCCCGCTGCCACGGGAGGGTAGGAAAAAAGATGTCATGCAAGTTCTTTTCCATAAGCACGTATGACTATATCCGGAATACATGCCTACATTATATTGATGAACCAGATCTAGTTTTGTGTCACCCTATGTTATCACCATTACATGAGGAATCGCATCCGACATAATTATCCATCACTGATCCAATGCCTATGAGCTTTTCACATATTGCTCTTTTCTTAGTTACTTTACTTTTGCTACTGTTACCGTTACTTCCATACTACTTTGCTACTAAATACTTTGCTGCAGATGCTAAGTTATCCAGGTGTGGTTGAATTGAAAACTCAACTGCTAATACTTGAGAATATACTTTGGCTCCCCTTGTGTCAAATCAATAAATTTGGGTTGAATACTCTACCCTCGAAAACTGTTGCGATCCTCTATACTTGTGGGTTATTAAGACTATTTTCTGGCGCTGTTGCCGGGGAGCATAGCTCTATTCTTTGAGTCACTTGGGATTTATATCTGCTGGTCACTATGAGGAACTTGAAAGACGAGAGAACTAAGATTTATCCCTCAACTACGAGGGGAGGTAAGGAACTGCCATCTAGCTCTGCACTTGATTCTCCTTCTGTTATGAGTAAGCTTGCGACACCTAAACCTACTTCTGCAATTAATTCTAATATGTCGCATGTTATTGATGATGCCACTTCTACTATGCATGATGCTTATGATGAAACTACTTCTATGCTTGATACTACTGTGCCATTAGGTGAATTTCTTGATGAACAACTTGCTAGGGCTAGATGTTGGGGAACGTAGTAATTTCAAAAAATTTCCTACGCACACGCAAGATCATGGTGACGTATAGCAACGAGAGGGGAGAATGTTGTCTACATACCCTTGTAGACCGTAAGCGGAAGCGTTAGCACAACGCGGTTGATGTAGTCGTACGTCTTCACGGCCCGACCGATTAAGCACCGAAACAACGGCACCTCCGAGTTCTAGCAAACGTTCAGCTCGATGACGTCCCTCGAACTCCGATCCAGCCGAGTGTCGAGGGAGAGTTCCGTCAGCACGATGGCGTGGTGACGATCTTGATGTTCTACTGTCGCAGGGCTTCGCCTAAGCACCGCTACGATATTATCGAGGTGGACTATGGTGGAGGGGGGCACCGCACACGGCTAAGAGATCCAAGGGATCAATTGTTGTGTCTTTGGTGCTAGCCCTGCCCCTCTATTTATATGTTGAGCCCCGGGGTCGAAACTTGGAGCAAAAGCCTCCTTAAAGTCGGTTTTGCCCGAAAGGCAAGAGTCCCACTCGGACTCCAGGACCAAACGCCACAATCCTTGGCGTCTGGCCCAAACGCCATGGGCCTCGGCATCTGGTCCAGGGCCAGACGTCAGGGTCTCCGGCGTTTGGCCCCCTGGCCTCCGCAAAACTCCTTTTGCATCGACCTAAAGCCTCATGGGCTTGACCCCTTGGCTTAACGATATCATCCAATATATGAATCTTTACGTCTCGACCATTTCGAGACTCCTCGTCATGTCCCCGATATCATCCGGGACTCCGAACTCCTTCGGTACATCAAAACATGTAAACTCATAATATAACTGTCATCGAAACCTTAAGCGTGCGGACCCTACGGATTCGAGAACAATGTAGACATGACCGAAACACGTTTTTGGTCAATAACCAATAGCGGAACCTGGATGCTCATATTGGCTCCCACATATTCTACAAAGATCTTTATCGGTCAGACCGCATAACAACATACGTTGTTCCCTTTGTCATCGGTATGTTACTTGCCCGAGATTCGATCGTCGGTATCTCAATACCTAGTTCAATCTCGTTACCGGCAAGTCTCTTTACTCGTTCCGTAATACATCATCTCACAACTAACTCATTAGTTGTAATGCTTGCAAGGCTTAAGTGATGTGTATTACTGAGAGGGCCGAGAGATACCTCTCCGACAATCGGAGTGACAAATCCTAATCTCGAAATACGCCAACCCAACAAGTACCTTCGGAGACACCTGTAGAGCACCTTTATAATCACCCAGTTACGTTGTGACGTTTGGTAGCACACAAAGTGTTCCTCCGGTAAACGGGAGTTGCATAATCTCATAGTCATAGGAACATGTATAAGTCATGAAGAAAGCAATAGCAGTATACTTAAACGATCAAGTGCTAAGCTAACAGAATGGGTCAAGTCAATCACATCATTCTCCTAATGATGTGATCCCGTTAATCAAATGACAACTCATGTCTATGGTTAGGAAACATAACCATCTTCGATTAACGAGCTAGTCAAGTAGAGGCATACTAGTGACACTCTGTTTGTCTATGTATTCACACATGTATTATGTTTCCGGTTAATACAATTCTAGCATGAATAACAAACATTTATCATGATATAAGGAAATAAATAATAACTTTATTATTGCCTCTAGGGAATATTTCCTTCAGTCTCCCACTTGCACTAGAGTCAATAATCTAGTTCACATCGCCATGTGATTTAACACCAATATTCATATCTGTATATGATTAACACCCATAGTTCACATCGTCATGTGACCAAGACCTAAAGGGTTTACTAGAGTCAATAATCTAGTTCACATCGCTATGTGATTAACACCCAAAGAGTACTAAGGTGTGATCATGTTTTGCTCGTGAGAGAAGCTTAGTCAACGGGTCTGTCATATTCAGAGTCGTATGTATTTTGCAAATATTCTATGTCTTCAATGCTCTGCATGGAGCTACTCTAGCTAATTTCTCCCACTTTCAATATGTATCCAGATTGAGACTTAGAGTCATCTGGATTGGTGTCAAAGCTTGCACCGATGTAACTCTTTACGACGGGCTCTTTTATCACCTCCATAATCGAGAAATATTTCCTTAGTCCTCACTAAGGATATTCTTGACCAATGTCCAGTGATCTACTCCTAGATCACTATTGTACTCCCTTGCCAAATTCAAAGCAAGGTATATAATAGGTCTGGTACATAGCATAGCATACTTTATAGAACCTATGACTGGGGCATAGGAACTGTCTTTCATTCTCTTTTCTATTTTCTGCTGTGGTCGGGATTTGAGTCTTACTCAATTTCATACCTTTGCAACACAGGCAAGAACTCTTTCTTTGACTGTTCCATTTTGAACTACTTCAAAATCTTGTCAAGGTATGTACTCATTGAAAATCTTATCAAGCGTCTTGATCTATCTCAATAGATCTTGATGCTCAATATGTAAGTAGCTTTGCTGAGGTCTTTCTTTGAAAAAACTCCTTTCAAACACTCCTTTATGCTTTGCAGAATAATTCTACATTATTTCCGATCAACAATATGTCATTCACATATACTTATCAGAAATGTTGTAGTGCTCCCACTCACTTTCTTGTAAATACAAGCTTCACCGCAAGTCTGTATAAAACTGTATGCTTTGATCAACTTATCAAAGCATATATTCCAACTCCGAGATGCTTGCACAAGTCCATCGATGGATTGCTGGAGCTTGCATATTTTGTTAGCACCTTTAGGATTGACAAAACCTTCTGGTTGCATCATATACAACTCTTCTTTTAAGAAAACCATTAAGGAATCCAGTTTTGACATCCATTTGCCAGATTTCATAAAATGTGGCAATTGCTAACTTGATTCGGACAGACTTTAAGCCTCGCTACAGTTGAGAAAATCTCATTGTAGTCAACACCTTGAACTTGTCAAAAACCTTTTTGCGACAAGTCGAGCTTTGTAGATAGTAACACTACTATCAACGTCCGTCTTCCTCTTGAAGATCCATTTAATTTTCTATGGTTTGCCGATCATCGGGCAAGTCCACCAAAGTCCACACTTTGTTCTCATACATGGATCCTATCTCAGATTTCATGGCCTCCAGCCATTTTTCGGAATCTGGGCTCATCATCGCTTCCTCATAGTTTGTAGGTTTATCATGGTCTAGTAACATGACTTTCAGAACAGGATTACCGTACCACTCTGGTGCGGACCGTACTCTGGAAGACCTACGAGGTTCTGTAGTAACTTGATCTGAAGTTTCATGATCATCATCATTAGCTTCCTCACTAATTGGTGTAGGAATCACTGGAACTGATTTCAGTGATGAACTATTTTCCAATTCGGGAGAAGGTACAGTTACCTCATCAAGTTCTACTTTCCTCCCACTCACTTCTTTCGAGAGAAACTCCTTCTCTAGAAAGGACCCATTTTTAGCAACGAATATCTTGCCTTCAGATCTGTGATAGAAGGTGTACCCAACAATTTCCTTTGGGTATTCTATGAAGACGCACTTCTCCGATTTGGGTTTGAGCTTATCAGGATGAAACTTTTTCACATAAGCATCGCAGCCCCAAACTTTAAGAAACGACAACTTGGGTTTCTTGCTAAACCACAGTTCATATGGTGTAGTCTCAACAGATTTAGATGGTGCCCTTTTAACGTGAATGCAGTTGTCTCTAATGCATAACCCCAAAACAATAGTGGTAAATCAGTAGGAGACATCATAGATCGCACCATATCCAATAAAGTGTGGTTACGACGTTCGGACACACCATAATGTTATGGTGTTCCAGGTGGCGTGAGCTGTGAAACTATTCCACGTTGTTTTAATTGAAGACAAAACTCGTAACTCAAATATTCGTCTCCGCGATCAGATCGCAGAAACTTTATTTTCTTGTTACGATGATTTTTCCACTTCACTCTGAAATTCTTTGAACCTTTCAACTATTTTAGACTTATGTTTCATCAAGTAGATATACCCATATCTGCTCAAATCATCTTGTGAAGGTCAGAAAATAATGATACCTGCCACGAGCCTTAATACTTATTGGTCTGCATACATCAGTATGTATTATTTCCAATAAGTCAGTAGCTCGTTCCATTGTTCTGGAGAACGGAGTTTTTGTCATCTTGCCCATGAGGCATGGTTTGCAAGCATCAAGTGATTCATAATCAAGTGATTCCAAAATCCCATCAGCATGGAGTTTCTTCATGCGCTTTACACCAATATGACCTGAACGGCAGTGCCACTAATAGGTTGCACTATCATTATTAACTTTGCATCTTTTGGCATCAATATTATGAATATGTGTATCACTACGATCGAGATCCAACAAACTATTTTCATTGGGTGTATGACCATCAAAGGTTTTATTCATTTAAACAGAACAACAATTATTCTCTAATTTTAAATGAATAACCGTATTGCAATAAACATGATCAAATCATATTCATGCTCAATGCAAACACCAAATAACATTTATTTATGTTCAACACTAATCTCGAAAGTATAGGGAGTGTGCGATGATGATCATATCAATCTTGGAACCACTTCCAACACACATCGTCACTTCACCCTCAACTAGTTTCTGTTTATTCTGTAACTCCTGTTTCGAGTTACTAATCTTAGCAACCGAACAAGTATCAAATACTCAGGGGTTACTATAAACACTAGTATGGCACATATCAATAACCTGTATATCAAATATACCCTTGTTCACTTTGCCATCCTTCTTATCCAGCAAATACTCAGGGCATTTCTGCTACCAGTGACCATTTCCTTTGCAGTGTAAGCACTCAGTTTCAGGCTTTGGTCCAGCTTTGGTCTTCTTCATGGGAGTGACAACTTGTTTGCCATTCTACTTGAAGTTTCCCTTTATTTCCCTTTGCCCTTTTATTTAAACTAGTGGTCTTGTCAATCATCAACACTTGATGCTCTTTCTTGATTTCTACCTTCGTTGATTTCAACATCACGAAGAGCTCGGGAATCATTTTCGTCATCCTTTGCATACTATAGTTCATCACGAAGTTCTACTAACTTGGTGATGGTGACTAGAGAACTCTGTCAATCACTATCTTATCTGGAAGATTAACTCCCACTTGATTCAAGCGATTGTAGTACCCAGACAATCTGAGCACTTGCTCACTAGTTGAGCGATTCTCCTCCATCCTTTAGCTATAGAACTTGTTGGAGACTTCATATCTCTCAATTCGGGTATTTGCTTGAAATATTAACTTCAATTCCTGAAACATCTCATATGGTCCATGACGTTAGAAATGTCTTTGAAGTCCCGATTCTAAGCCGTTAAGCATGGTGCACTAAACTATCAAGTAGTCATCATATTGAGCTAGCCAAACGTTCATAACGTCTGCATCTGCTCCTGCAATAGGTTTGTCACCTAGCGGTGCATCAAGGACATAATTCTTCTGCACAGCAATGAGGATAAACCTCAGATCACAGATCCAATCCGCATCATTGCTACTAACATTTTTCAACACAATTTTCTCTAGGAACATATCAAAATAAACACATGAAAGCAACAAAGCGAGCTATTGATCTACAACATAATTTGCAAAATACTACCATGTACTAAGTTCATGATAAATTTACATTCAATTAATCATACTACTTAAGAACTCCCACTTAGACAGACATCTCTCTAGTCATCTAAGTGATCACGTGATCCAAATCAACTAAACCATGTCCGATCATCACGTGAGATGGAGTGGTTTCAATGGTGAAAATATGATTCATGTTCGACCTTTCGGTCTCCGTGTTCCGAGGCCATATTTGTTATATGCTAGGCTCGTCAAGTTTAACCTGAGTATTCCGCGTGTGCAACTGTTTTGCACCCGTTGTATTTGAATGTAGAGCCTATCACACCCGATCATCACGTGGTGTCTCAGCACGAAGAACTTTCACAACGGTGCATACTCAGGGAGAACACTTCTTGATAATTTTAGTGAGAGATCATCTTAAAATGCTACCATCAATCAAAGCAAGATAAGATGCATAAAGGATAAACATCACCTGCAATCAATATAAGTGATATGATATGGCCATCATCATCTTGTGCTTGTGATCTCCATCTCCGGAGCACCGTCATGATCACCATCGTCACCGGCGCGACACCTTGATCTCCATCGTAGCATCGTTGTCGTTACGCCATCTATTGCTTCTACGACTATCGCTACCGCTTAGTGATAAAGTAAAGCAATTACACGGCGTTTGCATTTCATACAATAAAGCGACAACCATATGGCTCCTGCCAGTTGCCGATAACTTCGGTTACAAAACATGATCATCTCATACAATAAAATATAGCATCACGTCTTGACCATATCACATCACAACATGCCCTGCAAAAACAAGTTAGACGTCCTCTACTTTGTTGTTGCAAATTTTACGTGGCTGCTACAGGCTGAGCAAGAACCGTTCTTACCTACGCATCAAAACCACAACGATAGTTTGTCAAGTTAGTGCTGTTTTAACCTTCGCAAGGACCGGGCGTAGCCACACTCGGTTCAACTAAAGTTGGAGAAACAGACACCCGCTAGTCACCTGTGTGCAAAGCACGGCGGTAAAACCAGTCTCGCGTAAGCGTACGCGTAATGTCGGTCCGGGCCGCTTCATCCAACAATACCGCTGAACCAAAGTATGACATGCTGGTAAGCAGTATGACTTGTATCGCCCACAACTCACTTGTGTTCTACTCGTGCATATAATATCAACGCATAAAACCTAGGCTCGGATGCCACTGTTGGGGAACGTAGTAATTTCAAAAAAATTCCTACGCACACGCAAGATCATGGTGACGTATAGCAACGAGAGGGGAGAGTGTTGTCTACATACCCTTGTAGACCGTAAGCGGAAGCGTTAGCAAAACGCGGTTGATGTAGTCGTATGTCTTCACGGCCCGACCGATCAAGCACCGAAACTACGGCACCTCCAAGTTCTAGCACATGTTCAGCTCGATGACGTCCCTCGAACTCCGATCCAGCCGAGTGTCGAGGGATAGTTCCGTCAGCACGACAGCGTGGTGACGATCTTGATGTTCTACTGTCGCAGGGCTTCGCCTAAGCACCGCTATGATATTATCAAGGTGGACTATGGTGGAGGGGGCACCGCACACGGCTAAGAGATCCAAGGGATCAATTGTTGTGTCTTTGGTGCTAGCCCCGCCCCTCTATTTATATGTTGAGCCCTAGGGTCGAAACTTGGAGCAAAAGCCTCCTCAAAGTCGGTTTTGCCTGAAAGGCAAGAGTCCCACTCGGACTCCAGGACCAAACACCACAATCCTTGGCATCTGGCCCACACGCCATGGGCCTCGACGTCTGGCCCAGGGCCAGACGCCAGGGTCTCCGGCGTTTGGCCCCCTGGCCTCCGCAAAACACCTTTTGCACCGACCTAAAGCCTCATGGGCTTGACCCCTTGGCCTAACCATATCATCCAATATATGAATCTTTACGTCTCGACCATTTCGAGACTGCTCGTCATGTCCCCGATCTCATCCGGGACTCCGAACTCCTTCGGTACATCAAAACATGTAAACTCATAATATAACTATCATCAAAACCTTAAGCGTGCGGACCCTACGGGTTCGAGAACAGTGTAGACATGACTGAAACACGTTTCCGGTCAATAACCAATAGCGGAACCTGGATGCTCATATTGGCTCCCACATATTCTACGAAGATCTTTATCGGTCAGACTGCATAGCAACATACGTTGTTCCCTTTGTCATCGGTATGTTACTTGCCCGAGATTCGATCGTCGGTATCTCAATACCTAGTTCAATCTTGTGACCGGCAAGTCTCTTTGCTCGTTCTGTAATACACCATCTCACAACTAACTCATTAGTTGTAATGCTTGCAAGGCTTATGTGATGTGTATTACCGAGAGGGCCCAGAGATACCTCTCCGACAATCGGAGTGACAAATCCTAATCTCGAAATACGCCAACCAAACAAGTACCTTCGGAGACACCTGTAGAGCACCTTTATAATCACCCAGTTATGTTGTGACGTTTGGTAGCACACAAAGTGTTCCTCCGGTAAATGGGAGTTGCATAATCTCATAGTCATAGGAACAGGTATAAGTCATGAAGAAAGCAATAGCAGTATACTTAAACGATCAAGTGCTAAGCTAACGGAATGGGTCAAGTCAATCACATCATTCTCCTAATGATGTGATCCCGTTAATCAAATGACAACTCATGTCTATGGTTAGGAAACATAACCATCTTCGATTAACGAGCTAGTCAAGTAGAGGCATACTAGTGACACTCTGTTTGTCTATGTATTCACACATGTATTATGTTTTGGGTTAATACAATTCTAGCATGAATAATAAACATTTATCATGATATAAGGAAATAAATAATAACTTTATTATTGCCTCTAGGGCATATTTCCTTCACTAGAGAGAATGAAATTCTTGAAATTGATAATATTGATGAAAGTGATAATGAAGATTCTCCCCCTAGATATGAATTGCCTGTTGTTCCTGAGGGTTATGTTATGGATGAAGAAACTGCTAGAGATTTTCTTGCTTGCAATGATAGATCTGATCTTATGAAGTTATTAGCTAAGCTGAAATAGAAGTCTCTGAATGCTAGCATGAAATATGACCCTGCTTTTGCTACTTCGCCTATCGTTGTTACTTATAAGGATTATGATTTCTCTATCGATCCTTAGATAATTACTCTGGTTGAATCTGATCCTGGTTATACTTAAGATATTTCCATTCACATTAAAGGGTGATGCTAAAACTTGGTTTAATTCTCTTGATCCTGGTTGTGTGCGTAGTCCCCAGGATATGATTTATTACTTCTCTGCTAAATATTTCCCTGCTCATAAAAAAAAGCTGCCCTGAGGGAAATATATAATTTCGTGCAAATTGAAGAAGAGATTCTCCCACAAGCTTGGGGGAGGCTTCTCCGATTACTTAATGCTTTGCCTGATAATCCTCTTAAGAATAATGAAATACTTGATATCTTTTATAATGGACTAACCGATGCTTCCAGAGACCACCTGGATAGTTGTGCTGGTTGTGTTTTCAGGGAAAGAACAGTCGATCAAGCTGAATTGCTATTGAATAATATGTTGACTAATGAAAATAATTGGACACTTCCTGAGCCAACTCCTAAACCAACTCCGAAGAAAAGGGGTGTTCTATTTCTCGGTCCTGAAGATATGCAAGAGGCAAAGAAATCTATGAAAGAAAAAGGTATTAAAGCTGAAGATGTTAAGAATTTACCTCCTGTTGAAGAAATACATGGCCTTAATATACCACCTATTGAAGAAATACATGGTCTTGATAACCCGACACAGGTAGTAAAGGTAAATTCTCTCTATAGATATGATAAAGTTGAAATCCCGTCTACTAAGTTTGCTAGCCAATGCTTGGATGAATTTGATGACTTTATCGCTAAACAAGAAAACTTCAATGCTTATGTTGGTAGACAATCGAAAAGTAATGCCTATATGATTGGACACTTGAGTGATTATATGTCTAGAGTTAAGGGTGAACATAAAATCATTAGTAAACATGCTTCTATGGTTACCAATCAAGTAGAACAAGTACTTAAAGCTCAAAATGATTTGCTCGATGAATTAAATAATAAACCTGACTTTGCTGTTAGAGTGGCAACTAGAACGGGTAAAATGACTCAGGAACCTTTGTATCCTGAGGGCCACCCTAAGAGAATTGAGCAAGATTCTCAGAGAAATAATGTTGATGCACCTAGTACTTCTAGGAAGAAGAAGAAAAATGATAGGACTTTGCATGCTTCTAGTGAACCTGTTGTAGGCACACCTGAGAATCCCAATGATATTTCTATTTCTGATGCTGAAACACAATCTGGTGATGAGCATGAACCTAGTGATAATGTTAATAATGATGCTCATGTTGATGCTCAACCTAGCAATAATAATGATGTAGAGATTGAACATGCTGTTGATCTTGATAACCCACAATCAAAGAATCAACGTTATGATAAGAGAGACTTTGTTGCTACGAAGCACGGTAAAGAAAGGGAACCATGGGTTTAGAAACCCATGCCTTTTCCTCCTAAGCCATCCAAGAAAAAGGATGATGAGGATTTTGAGCGCTCTGCTGAAATGATTAGACCTATCCTTTTGCGTATGCGTTTGACTGATATGCTTAAAGTGAATCCTTATGCTAAGTACATGAAAATATTATTACAAATAAAAGAAAGATACCAGAAGCTGAAATTTCCACCATGCTTGCTAATTATACTTTTAAAGGTGGAATATCTAAGAAACTTGGAGATCCAGGAGTACCAACTATACCATGCTCCATTAAAAGAAACTATGTTAAAACTACTTTATGTGATCTTGGAGCCGGTGTTAGTGTTATGCCTCTCTCTTTATATCGTAAACTTGAATTAAAAAGTGACACCTACTGAAATATCTTTGCAAATGGCCGATAAATCAACCGCTATACCTGTCGGTATTTGTGATGATGTGCCTATTGTGGTTGCAAACATTACTATTTTAACGGACTTTGTTATTCTTGATATTCCTGAGGACGATAGTATGTCAATTATCCTTGGTAGACCCTTTTTGAATACTGCTGGGGCTGTTATTGATTGCAACAAAGGCAATGTCACTTTTCATGTTAATGGTAATGAGCATACAGTACACTTTCCGACGAAACAACCTTAAGTCCACATTATCAATTCTATTGGAAAAATTTCATCGATTATTATTGGAGGTTTTGAATTTCCTCTTCCTACTGTTAAGAAGAAATATGATATTCTTATTATTGGGGATGTGCATATCCCCATTGAGGTAACCTAGTGTTATTCAAAATTTCTCCGGTTTCATGCGATTCGGAATGAGTTTGTTAACAAGACTTGCTCACCTTGATAGTGGATCTCTTTTGATGAGCATGAGATGGATGAAGTTAGAAAGCACAACTTTCTGTACCCTCTTTTTACTTTCTGTTATTTAGATTAAATAAAGCAAAAATAGTATTTTTCTGTCTATTTTCTGATTTATCCATGCAATAAAAATACCCCGAAAATAAAAGTTCTCCAAATGCCCTGAAAATTTAGTATGATTTTTTCTGGAATATTTGAGAATATCTAGCACTGAGAACACGGCAGGGGAGCAAGCACCTGGCCACGAGGGTCCAAGGCGTGCCCACCCCCATGGGGAGCCCCCCTGCCTCGTGGGCCCATGGTGGGCCCCTCCACTTATTCCTGCACCCATGCTCTTCTTCTTCCTCCCAAAAAAATCACTATCCAGCTCAAGCACGAGTTCTAGCTCATTTTGCTGCCATTTTCGATCTCCTTGCTCAAAGCTCCATTCGCAAAACTTCTTTGGGGGATTGTTCTTTGGTATGTGACTCCCCCAATGGTCCAATTAGTTTTTGTTCTAGTGCTTTATTCATTGCAAATTTGTGCTGCCTTTGTGACCATGTTCTTGAGCCTGCATGTCAAATTTATATGGTCCCAAGTAGTTCTAATGCATGATATAGTCTCTAGGCACTTGTGGGAGTAGTTGCTATCAATTTTGTTGAGTTTGGTTCACTTTTATTTGGAGTTACTAAAATTTTCAGAAATTTTTCAGAGGAAGAAATATGTCTAGGAAAATGTACCAAGGTGGTTCTTCAAGGAAGCAAGGACCCAGGCTCGCAATACGTGAGCAGGACGAGGAATCACCGAGGGAAGCTTACGTGCGGCCTTGTGAATGGCCGTCAGAGGAGTTTATGGTCAAAGCAGGCATCAAGGATGAATTTGATGCATATGTGCGTAATGCTGATCTTGAGGACTTCATGCAAGATAAGTGCCCTCAATACTACCATTTAATTGATTCATTTGTGAGAAGGTTTAAATTTACATCTTCGCGCAATTCTCACAATGTCCTGTTTGATCTCTATGATAAATCTTATACCATGGACTTAGAAGATTTTACTACTGCTTGTAAACTCCCGCAATGGGGTAGTGCTAGTGAACCTCACAAATATGAATTTAAAGATTTTCTTGCTAGTATCACCATGGGGGAATCCAGAGAAATAGCACAAGCTACCATAGGGAGCATTCATTTTCCTGCTATACATTATTTTGCTCTCTTTATAGGTAGGTGCATAAATGGTAAGGATGAGGCATGTCACATGTGTGTTCCTGATCTTAGTGTTCTCAGGAGTGCAGTGTTAGGAGATAAAGAATATAACTTGGGGGCCATCGTTGCACGTAGGTTGCATAATAATGGTTTAACTGGAGATTTGTTTGTTGGGATTTATGCAACCCGTGTAGCTAATTTTCTTGAGATACCCATACATGAAGGGGATATGGAGTTGCCTCCTGCTTATTTAGATTATAATGCCATGGTTAGCCATCAGTTTCTTGATAGGAATGAACAATTCCTCCAGTATCGACTAACCTTTGACAGATGTCGCATTGTCCATATTACTCTCCCTACTCCTGCTTTCTTTGACTATCAGGCAAAAAGAAGATATATTATAACCAGGGAAGAGGCGAATGAGTACGAGAGGAGGACGGAGGCAGCTCGCCTCCAAGCTGCAGCTCATGAGGTAATGGCTGCTGCATCTCAGTACGACCCCAACTACCACTTTGATCCATGGGCATAGACCAACTTAGGCCAAAAGCCTAAGCTTGGGGGAGTACGTATTTCTCACCGACATTACATTCATGTTCACACACTCATTCTAGTTGTCGGTGCTCGTAGTTTTTCATCGTACTATCCATGCTAGTTTATTTCTTTTTTGTGCTTTCTTCTTGTGTGCTTGAATAAACCTTACGAAAAACAAAAAAACATTAGTTGTAGCTTTTCTAGTTTACTTTACTTGCTTGTAGTAGTAGTAATTAAAAGAAAACTCAAAAAGATTTCTTGTTCTTCTTTTGCTTGTTGGGAGCTTTCCCGTGTAAATAGTTTTATTTCTTTTCTTTTCTTTGGGGGTCGAGAGGAGAAGACCATGATGAAAATGTCGAGTGGCTCTTATATGCATTATTGTTGATTTAACCAAGATCCCATATTACCTTGTCTTCTCCCTTGAATTGAATGCTTGCAGATTCCAGCTTATTCCAATGCACGTGCACTATTATTATTATCCACACCGTCCAGTCGTGCAAGTGAAAGGCAATAATGACGATATATGATGAAATGATTGAGATAAGAGAAGCTGGTATGAACTCGACCTCTCTTGTTTTTGTAATATGATTAGTTCATCGTTCCTGATTCAGCCTATTATGAATAAACATGTTTGCAATGACAATTAGAGATTATAGTTGCTTATGCCATGCTTAATTAGCTAGGAGTTTATAATGGTTTACCTTGCGTGCCAACATGCTATTAAAATGGTTGTGATGTGGTATGATAGGGTGGTATCCTCCTTTGAATGATTCGAGTGGCTTGACTTGGCACATGTTCACGCATGTAGTTGAAACAAAATCAACATAGCCTCCATGATATTTATGTTCATGGTGGATTATATCCTACTCATGCTTGCACTCAGAGTTGATTAATTTTAATGCATGTTCATGACTATTGTCGCTCTCTAGTTGGTCGCTTCCCAGTCTCTTTCTAGCCTTCACCTGTACTAAGCGGGAATACTGCTTGTGCATCCAAACTCCATAAACCCCAAAGTTATTCCATATGAGTCCACCATACCTTCCTATATGCGGTATCTACCTACCGTTCCAAGTAAATTTGTATGTGCCAAACTCCAAACCTTCGAATGAAATTTGGTTTTGTATGCTCAAATAGCTCATGTATCAACTAGGGCTGTCTGTATCTTCCATGCTAGGCAGGTTATTCTCAAGAGGAGAGGACTCCGCTCCTCATTCACGAGAAAATGGCTGGTCACTGGGATGCCCAGTCCCATGCTCAAATCAAATCAAAATAATTACAAACAAAACTCCCCCAGGATTGTTGTTAGTTGGAGGCACCCGTTGTTTTGGGCAAGCCATGGATTGATGCTTGTTGGTGGTGGGGGAGTATAAACTTTACCATTCTGTTTGGGAACCGCCTATAATGTGTGTAGCATGGAAGATATTGAGATCTCTCAGTTGTTATGTTGACATTGAAAGTATACCGCTCAAAATGTTATTTATCTCTATTTCAAAATCGAGCTCTGGCACCTCTACAAATCCCTACTTCCTTCTGCGAAGGGCCTATCTATTTACTTTTATGTTGAGTCATCACCCTCTTATTAAAAAGCACCCGCTGGAGAGCACCGCTGTCATTCGCATGCATTACTATTAATTTATATTGGGTATGACTATGACTGGATCTCTTTTACCATGAATTACAATGTTTAGTCAGTCCTTGATCTTCAGAGGTGCTCTGCATTTATGTTTTGCAGTCTCAGAAAGGGCTAGCAGATACCATCTTGTTATATCATATTATGATTGTTTTGAGAAAGTGGTGTCATCTGAGATTTATTATTATTGCTCGCTAGTTGATTCTGCCATTGATATGAGTAAACATGAGACCTAAGTGTTATTGTGAATATGGTTAGTTCATAATCTTTGCTGAAAACTTGAATGCTGGCTTTACATATTTGCAACAACAAGAGCAAAATAGAGTTTGTAAAAGTTTTTCTTTATCACTTTCAGTTTGTCAACTGAATTGCTTGAGGACAAGCAAAGGTTTAAGCTTGGGGGAATTGATACGTCTCCGTCGTATCTACTTTTCCAAACACCTTTGCCCTTGTTTTGGACTCTAAGTTGCATGATTTGAATGGAACTAACCCGGACTGACGTTGTTTTCAGCAGAACTGCCATGGTGTTATTTTTGTGCAGAAATAGAAGTTCACGGAATGACCTAAAAATCCACGGAGCAACTTTTTGGAATGAATCAAAAATACTGGCGAAAGAATCAGCACCAGGGGTCCCACACCCTGCCCACGAGGGTGGGGGGCGCGCCCCCCTAGGGCGTGCCCCCCTGCCTCGTGGGCCCCCGGGACCTCCACAAACCTCAACTCCAACTCCAGATATTCACGTTCGAGGAGAAAAAAATCAGAGAGAAGGATTCATCGCGTTTTACAACACGGAGCCGCCGCCAAGCCCTAAACTCTCTCGTGAGGGCTGATCTGGAGTCCGTTCGGGGCTCCGGAGAGGGGAATGTGTTGCCGTCGTCATCATCAACCATCCTCCATCACCAATTTCATGATGCTCACCGCTGTGCGTGAGTAATTCCATCGTAGGCTTGCTGGACGGTGATGGGTTGGATGAGATTTACCATGTAATTAAGTTAGTTTTGTTAGGGTTTGATCCCTAGTATCCACTATGTTCTGAGATTGATGTTGCTATGACTTTGCTATGCTTAATGCTTCTCACTAGGGCCCGAGTGCCATGATTTCAGATCTGAACCTATTATGTTTTCATGAATATATGTGAGTTCTTGATCCTATCTTGCAAGTCTATAGTCACCTATTATGTGTTATTATCTGTTAGCCCTGAAGTGACAATAATCGGGATACTTACCGGTGATGACCGTAGTTTGAGGAGTTCATGTATTCACAAGTGTTAATGCTTTGTCCCGGTACTCTATTAAAAGGATGCCTTAATATCCCTTAGTTTCCAATAGGACCCCGCTGCCACGGGAGGGTAGGACAAAAGATGTCATGCAAGTTCTTTTCCATAAGCACGTATGACTATATTCGGAATACATGCCTACATTATGTTGATGAACTGAAGCTAGTTCTGTGTCACCCTATGTTATAATCATTACATGAGGAATCACATCTGACATAATTATCCATCACTGATCCAATGCCTACGAGCTTTTCACATATTACTCTTTGCTTAGTTACTTTACTTTTGCTACTGTTACCGTTACTTCCATACTACTTTGCTACTAAATACTTTGTTGCAGATACTAAGTTATCTAGGTGTGGTTGAATTGACAACTCAACTGCTAATACTTGAGAATATTCTTTGGCTCCCCTTGCGTCGAATCCATAAATTTGGGTTGAATACTCTACCCTCAAAAACTGTTGTGATCCCCTATATTTGTGGGTTATCACAGGCCTCTGGCCGCCGCCCCGACCCAAGCTCACCGGCGATTCCCCGTAGCCCCTCCACCACACTCCAGTGCCACCCGAGCTCCATCCACTCCTCTGGCGGCTTGTTGGTGGTTCACTGGTGTTGTCTGACCACGTTGGAGCCGCTGGTGAAGCCCCACGACACCGTCGTCATCAACTCCGACGACCTCTGTTTTCTACCGCCGTTGGAGAGCTCCGCTCCGACCCCGCCCGGCCACCCCTAGCCATGCTACGGGTACGGGCAGGTGCCCCTCAATCTCCGCTACCTTCCTATCCCTTCAGATCTAGCCATGGGCACTCCTCGCCGGAGAACGCGCCGCTGACGCGTCGCCCGCCTTTGTTTCTCTCTCCCCCTCCCTCCGACCTGACCAGTGGGGCCCCCTGCCAGCCTCTCAGCCGCGCGTGAAGCGGTATGAGTTGTGGCGCACTTCTGAAGTACGCCATCAACGTCACCCCCTAGTTTTCTTTCATTTCAAATTTAAATCAAATTTTGACCAGAACTTTGACTAGATGTAACTCCTAAACCACAAGTCCAAATGAGTTGATTCTTTTTGCATTGTGTTCTTACTGGAAAGCCCTAGCAGCACACCCAAGATGAGATTTTTCTCTGCTGTCTAGATTTTCTGGTAATTTTCAGAAGTTTTTTTGATGTTTTCTTTTTATCACTTGAATTATTTTCAGAAGGAGAAGCTTGTCTTGAAGATATCCAGGAGGAGTGTGAACCTCCTCTGAACTAAGGCAAGCCACACAAACATTTTCATGGTGTCTTTGCAATATCCATGATTTTTCCAACTTGATTATATGATGTTTCTTGCATATAGTTATTAAATGAATAATACTTGTGTTAGTTATTTTGTCATGAGCAAGATGCTTAGCTTACAGAAGTAAGTGCTTGAAGTAAGTGAGATATAGCATAAGTAGTTTGACTATGTGATCTTGTTATGACTATGCTATGATGAGCATCGGTATTATTTTCATATATGCATGATGAGTTTCATATGGCAAGTAATAAACTAAAAATGATGACTAGAAATAACCAGTGAAAAAGACTCAGCAAAGCTTAGTGATGATTGGTGCAAGTAGAACTTTTGATGAGGTTGATCTGTTATTTTCAAGTGATATGAGATGCATGTCATATGGTTGCATGAGCATGGCATATGGTGACTCGAGCATTTTATTTCAAGTTATACCTGATGTTAATTGAACTTGAACATAAAGTTGATCGGGTCATGGTGCCACTGAATTGGGCTGACCAGTGCAACCCCATTTGCCTTTTATTGGAAGGTCGTTAGTCGGTGCCTCCAACGAGGGAAGATTATGGGCGTGCGTTACCCTGGCCCGGTAAGCAGACATAACCTTGTGTGCTCGCTATTGTTGAGATGGTACCTTGTCCAAGTTTGGGACCGTTTTGTTTTGCCACGACGGTGGCCGTGATGCCTTTGGTAGGCACGGGGCTACCCATGACTTAGCCCAGAGGGGAGTTAGTTGGAGTGGTCGAAAGAGTGTCATAGCAATGGGAGAGTTCTGTCGGAATGCCGTTGGTCCACCCGAATGGGAGTGTGAGGCCATGGGTTCCATGGTGTGGGTACAGTGTGCTACCTCTGCAGACTGTATTAAATCTATTGATAGACGCGCCCACGGATAAGGGCCCAGTTCGTAAGTAAGTCACACCATGAATCAACTTATATAAATTAATCTTGCACACTAAGTTATTTGCATGGCACTGGTTGAATCATGATGATGTCAGTGAGACTGACCATTTTAGTTCCGTTTGTAATCGTGAATGATCACCGTTTGGTTACAAGGTAACCTGTTGAACTGAGTGTGGTTCCATTTGTGATCCGTGAATGATCACCATTTGGTTGCGAGGCAACCCGTTGGTAAGAGAGTCCGAGGGACTCGGTGCACAAGATTGGATGCATGGTATGAGAAGCATGTTGTTGTTTGCATTTAACTTGATTAATGTCATGATATTGTTTGTCATTATGTTTATGCTTGATGTGAGCTTGCAAGTACATTGAATGTACTGACCTGGCGTGTTATGCCAGATTTCAGGAAAGTCTAACTGGATCAGAGTGCTTCCGTGCCTAGATCGTGTCCACATTGGTGTCCCTGTGCTATGGTGTCCTGCTTCGTCGTCGTTCCGCTGCCGCGTAGTTGTTGTGATCGAGGCCCCTTTATGTTCACTAAATAATGTGCAGCCGCACCGAGTGTGCCACTTGGCCTTGCTACTTGATGTAATATCGCACTATGCTTCCACTAGTACCAATAAGGCGGTTGTTTTCTATACCAAGATGTCGTGTATTGCCAGAAGACATGATCTCTGGGTTGGCAATGCAAGGTAAACCGGTTGCTGTCAGGCGGGGTGCCACAATGATTGGTATCAGAGCCACGCTGACTGTAGGACATGCTAGACCCTGACGCATTAAGTTAAATGTTAGCTAGCTTGCTAATTGAGTGTCGGTAGTGTTTGCATCTGGATGCTACATTGCATGCATTAGATTTATTGTTATTTCTAACCGGTTAATGGTTGTGAGTGTAGATGGCTCCAGTGCCATATCCGTGCCAGTTGGAGCTAATGCCATACACTTCACCGCATCTTCTTCATAATGTATGGCGTCGATTGTACCCTCATGATGGCGACCCAACATATCGGGTGTACCGAGAGCGTCTAGCCGACTCCGTGTATGAGTATCACGCCGTGGTTACTCTGCACACCAGTTCGTCATCAGGCTCTTACACTCGTACCTCTCGGAGCAGTTATGCATCCACCGCCGCTCAGGCCGTCCAGTTTGATGTGTTCGAGATTCTTGTTGAGTTACGCTATACCGAGGTTCGGATGCAGAATCACCCAGGTTTTCGCTACTACCCATCTTTGCACGAAGATGGTCGTGTTCGCTTTCTTGTCATTGATCCGGCGTCTGATAGTGACACTAGCCACCTTTCTTGATACATCATCGCTAGTTATCTTCTGATTCACAAGTTGGCTCGAGAGCTGACTCGTGCCTGTACTGCTTTAGTCGCCGCTAGATCCTACCCCACTCCACCTTCTATGGGATTTACTCCTTATATTGTGCCCGGTTCTAGCTCGCCTATTTCCCCGGTTACTCCCTCGAGTAGCTCAGGCACCTCGACTGTGAACCCACATAGTGCTCCTGCTGAGTGGGCGTCTCTTCTTGCTACCCCCGCAGCTCCCATGATCCCTTCTCATCCCGCACCTACCTCTGAGGGAGAGCCCCCAAGGCAGCGTCGTCGTGTTACTTTTAACCCGGAGGTCTCGGTTAACATCGTCAGTTCAGGATCTGGGTTTGACTCAGGAGAGGATCCAGCAGCACCAGCAGAGTCCTAGAGCATCTAAGTATCCGCAGTGGTCATGTGATGTACGGATGTAGTTGTATGAGCCATGATGTATCGTTGCATGTATGCGAGTAGTCGCACCCGTCATAATGTCTACCTTTCATGTACGAGTCTATGTATAATTATGTTGGAACTTTTTTTATTTGTTCGCTGTGTTTCTCGATTTTTGTTTTGCTCTGTCGGATTTGTCGCTGGCTTTTCTTCCCATGTTTGGATGTTGCTCATCGCGGTTGCTTTTATTGGGAAAAATAAACAGTAAGATGACGCGGGGAGGCAGTAGCACGCAGGCTTGTGAGGATGTCCCTGTTCGTCGATTAGCAAGACAGGCAGGACACTCCCCCGAGCCGTATCCGCAACCACCACCTCCACCGCCAAATCCACCCTCCACTGAACAAATTATGCGCATGTTTGAAGAAAGAAGGAACAATGATCTGATTGAGCTGTTAAAAAGTGTGCAAGCTATGGTTAGGCAGAATGGAAATCAAAATGGCCATCACTTAAAGTTATCAGATTTTCAAAGGACTAAGCCTCCCAGTTTCAGTCAAGTGGTTGACCCTTTGGAAGCAGATGATTGGTTACGAACTATTGAAAAGAAGCTTGAATTTGCTCATACTGAAGAAGCTGACAAGGTTGCGTTCGCTACCCACTATCTTGAAGGAGCCGCTGCTATATGGTGGGATAATGCTAAAGCTATGTGGCCTGCGGGCGAAGAAATCACTTGGATAATTTCAAGGACCAATTCCGCAAGTACCATATTCCCGCTGGTATCATGAAGGTTAAGCAACGCGAATTCCTTGGTCTCATTCAAGGAAATCTGTTAGTATGTGAATGTTTGCACAAATTCAACCATCTGGCCCGTTATTCTATTTATGATGTGGCCACAGAAGAAAGGAAGATCGACATGTTACTTGGAGGATTAAATCAACACCTCAGGAGTACTCTCTGCATGCCCGACTTTCCATATTTCCAGTCTTTGGTAAACAAGGCCCTCATCATAGAAAGGGAACACAAGCTTGTGCATGCAACTTATCTGCAAATAATGACCACAAGCATAAATTCGAGCCTAAGAGGGATGGACAGCCCATGCAGAAGGCCCGTACCTGGCAGCAGACTCAAGTGGAGTACAAACCAAATTGGTAGCAGAATGTGAATAAGACCAGTACCCAAGTCAAAAATGTCGTGACTAGTCCAGTGCGCGAAGAGTGTCAACACAACAACTCCTGCTTTAATGGTGGACAAATCGGACATTATGCCAGACAGTGTCCCAAGAAGTCAAATGCCCCATTCCGGCCGCAAGTCAACCACATGGGGCCATATCCTGCCCAGAAGACCATCCAAGGGCAAGTTCATCACCTCTTCACAGACGAAGCCCAGGAAAACCCCGTACTCATCGTTGGTATGTTTCCTGTTAATACCATACCTACAATAATTTTATTTGACTCTGGGGCTTCCCACTCTTTTGTTTCTTGGAGTTCCGTTGCCCGAAACAAACTTCCTTGCTCGCTTTTGGGAAAAAGTATGATGGTTCAATCCCCAGGATTCGTGCTCAAAAGCAATCTGGTCTGCAGAAATTTGGAGATTGATATCAAGGGAGTCCGTTTCCCAACTGCTTTGATAGTCATCGAGTCTGCCAAGCTGGATGTTATTTTGGGAATGAACTGGTTGACCCAATATCAAGTCCGCATCAACCGTGCAACTCGAGAAGTCACCTTGACAAGTCAGGAAGGGCAATCCATAAAATTATGTGCCCGCAGAAGTATATCCAAAAGAGAACTAGTCTTCACAGCTGTAGCTGAAGAATTGAATTTAATTACTGTGGCCAGTGAATTTCTCGATGTATTCCACGAGGAATTACCAGGAATGCCACTAGACCGAGAGCTTGAGTTTGCCATTGATCTTGTGCCCGGAACAACACCATTATACAAAAAGTATTATCGGATGCCTTCGCCAAACTCGTGGAATTAAAGAAACAACTTGATGAAATGTTGCAGAAAGGATATATTCGCCCAAGCTCGTCACCATGGGGATCACCCGCAATAATTGTGGACAAGAAAGATGGCGGTCTCAGAATGTGTGTGGACTACCGTCGATTGAACGATGTCACCATCAAGAACAAATACCCACTACCAAGGATTGATGATTTGTTCGATCAACTTAGTGGGGCAAAAGTATTTTCCAAGATTGATTTAAGGACCGGATAACATCAGCTCAAGATAAAGAAGGAAGATATCCCTAAGACCACATTCACTACCCAATACGGTCTCTATGAATATACTGTGATGTCTTTCGGTCTCACAAATGCCCCTGCCTTTTTCATGCATATGATGAATAAGGTATTCATGGATTTCTTGGATAAGTTCATGGTGGTTTTCATCGATGACATTCTCATATACTCGAAAAGTGACAAAGAGCACAAAGAACACCTCCGAGCAGTCTTACAGAAACTCTATGACCATCAGTTATATGCAAAATTCAGCAAGTGTGAGTTTTGGCCCAAACAAGTCGTATTTTTGGGACACGTTCTATCAGCAGAAGGCATAGCTGTGGATCCCAGCAAAGTGAAAGACGTGCTTGATTGGGCATCACCCACGACTGTATCCGAAATTCAGAGTTTTCTTGGATTAGCTGGATATTACCGTCGGTTCATCGAAGGATTTTCCAAGATTGCCAAGCCAATGACAGAGCTCCTCAAGAAAGATAAGAATTTTGAATGGACTGAGGACTTTGAGAAGAGCTTTAACGAGCTAAAAACCAGATTAACATTAGCACCGGTACTGACTCTCCCATGCATTTACCGCAGCTTTGATGTGTATTGTGATGCCTCCAGAAAAGGTATTGGATGCGTACCCATGCAAGATGGCAAGGTGGTAGCCTACGCATCTCGCCAGCTACGATGCCATGAAGGAAATTACCCTATGCATGATTTGGAGTTGGCCGTTGTTGTGCACTCTCTAAAGATTTGGAGACATTACCTCATTGGAAAAAGATGTCAAATATTTACCGACCACAAGAGTCTCAAATATATATTTACTCAGCCAGACTTAAACCTTCGACAATGAAGATGGCTCGAATTGGTTAAGGACTATGATCAGGGAATAAATTACCATCCGGGGAAAGCTAACTTGGTTGCTGATGCCCTCAGTCGCAAGCCTGCCAGTTTAAATGCCATGATGGAGTCCTTGCCTCCTGAACTCCAACAAGAGATAGCTCAGCTTAACTTGGTAATTGTAAACGTCAGCCTTGCAAATATTTTGGAATTAACTCCTACTCTCAAGGATGAGATTCGCATGTCCCAGGTTGACGACAAAATTCTACAAGGTCATCTCAGATGTCTGCAAGAAGGCAAGACTCTGGATTTCTCTAAGGACGTGCAAGGTACACTCAGGTATCAAGGACGGATATGTGTACCAGAGCAAGTAGACTTGAGAAAGAAGATTTTGGCAGAAGCACATGAATCTTCGCATTCAATACACCCCGGAGGTACTAAAATGTACGAAGACCTTTGATAGATATTTTGGTGGGATGGGATGAAAAAGGACATCACATATTTTGTCGCTTGTTGTGACATATGCAACAAAGTAAAGGCGGAACACCAGAAACCCGCCGGACTTCTACAACCTCTACCCGTCTCGCAATGGAAATGGGATGATGTCTGCATGGACTTTGTCACCGGTCTACCCAGGACTCATCGAGGCAATGATGTCGTATGGGTCATAGTGGACACGCTGACTAAAGTGGCTCATTTTATTCCCATCCGCACCACATATCGCGCTGATTAACTTGCACAATTGTATGTGTCCCGGATTGTCAGTCTGCATGGAGTGCCAAGAACAATCACTTCAAACCGAGGTTCACTCTTTACATATGCCTTCTGGTCCCAACTCCATCAAGCTTTGGGGACCGCCCTCAAATACAGCACGGCCTATCACCCATAGATAGATGGTCAGACTGAGCGGGTAAATTAAATCCTTGAAGACATGCTTTGAGCATGTGCTTTAGCCCATGGACCCAAATGGGAAGACTATCTGCCATATGCGGAATTCTCCTACAACAATAGTTTCCAAACTAGTCTGAAGATGTCACCGTATGAAGCTTTGTATGGTCGTAAGTTCCGCACTCCATTAAACTGGTCCCAAACTAGAGACAGTTGTATCTTTAGAACTAATTTAATATTGGAGGCAGAGAAACAAGTCAAGGAAATCTGAGATAGACTGCAGTTGGCTAAGTCACGACAAAAGAGCTATTATGATGCTAAGCATCGACAAGTCAGTTTTGAGCCCGGAGAACACGTGTATCTCCGAGTCACTCCCATGAAGGGAATCAAGAGATTTTAGACCCGGGGCAAATTGGCACCAAGATATATCGGTCCATTCCCAGTCATGACCAGAGTTGGCACATTTGCGTATCAATTGGAACTGCCACCAAAATTGTCAGAAGTACACAATGTGTTCCACGTCTCACAACTGAGAAGGTGTATTTCACCCCCCGAGAAGAGGACTGATATGTCAGAAATTGAACTTGACAAGGATTTAACCTATGAGGAGAGACCGTTCAGAATATTGGATGAGGCAGAAAGGGTCACCCGTAGTAAGGCGATCAAGTTTTATAAGGTTTAGTGGGAGCATCACACCGAGGAAGAAGCGACCTGGGAAAGGGAGGAATTTGTAAGGACAATCTATCCAGAATTGTTTTCCCAAGCAACCAGATCTCGAGGACGAGATTCATCCTAAGTGGGGGAGGTTTGTGACATCCTGAATTTACTTTCTCTCTTTTTCCGGACTTTCTGTTGCCTTTGCTTTGGATTTGGAGTTTTGAATCAATTCAAATGGACTTGAACACTTGGGCCTACCCTTGATTTTCACCCAAATGAACCATCCACCCCTAACTCAACTTTCTTTCTCTGAAGAATTCCTAAAATGACCCAAAGAATATTTTTTATAAAAGAAAAATATTCATTTTCTTCCCTGGAAATCACTTCAGAGAAGTATGCTCCAAAGCAACCGTCATTTTTATTGCTCCAAAAATCCTGAGAAAATTCACAAATATTCTTTGAACCCTAGGGCACCTCTATGAGCAAAAATATTGTATAACTTTTTGCAATATTTTTGCTACAGAAAATCATTTATGTTCTGGACAGACTAGCCACTTTACACAGCAAGTATGATTTTCCATGATCCATTGGGGCTAATCTTTTCTGAGCTTCATTACCTTCCTAAGAGAATGCTAAACCCCAAAGCCCAGCCATTAACTCTTACTGAATCACTCACAGTTAATCTCACAAGTTATTGTCCAGAAACTTACCAGGAAGTAAACCACACACTCACAACTCCTGGGTTCAACTCAAATCATTGGAACCACTAAGGACTACATGCCAGACATGAAGTTTGCACTTAGCACAACCTGAGGTCATAGTTCATGGGGTGACCACGTTCGTCCAGGGGTGTTGGCATGCTGCCGACACGCTCTGCGATGCGCCCACATCTCTGTTGAGTGCGTGCTCGCTTCCCCGACCACCGCACCTTGTCAAACCTCACCACCAACCTCATCTCCACCCCCTTAACTCCGCCCTGGCACTCGCTAACGCCGGAGCTCGCCGCAGCAAGCAAGGGCACGACACGTCCAAGCCAACAGAGCACCCGTGCCACTGTGCTCGTCGCGTTCCTGGCTCCTGTGCTCGTCCTCGCCCTCCCACAGTTCCCGTGTGAGTTGCGTCACCTTCTCTCCCTCTCACCGACGTCGTTCATCGTCGGGCACCGTGTCCAAAAGCTACACGGCGGAGCCCGATCCCCTCCTCTCGCTCACCTATATATACGACCCCCTCCCGACTCCTTGAGAATCGCGGCACTCACCCACAGCCTCCACGAGCTCGTAGAACAGTCGTAGCCCGGCCGTGCAGGCCTCTGGCCGCCGCCCTGACCCAAGCTCGCCGGCAATTCCCCGCAGCCCCTCCACCACACTCCACTGCCTCCCGAGCTCCATCCACACCTCTGGCAGCTTGCTGGTGGTTCGCTGGTGACGTCTGACCACGTTGGAGCCGCTGGTGAAGCCCCATGACGCTGTCGTCATCAACTCCAGCTACCTCTGTTTTCTGCAACCGCTGGAGAGCTCCGTTCCGACCCCGTCCGGCCACCCCTAGCCATGCTACAGGTACGGGCAGGTGATAACCCACAAGTATAGGGGATCAATTATAGCCTCTTTGGATAAGTAAGAGTGTCAAACCCAACGAGGAGCTAAAGGTAGAACAAATATTACCTCAAGTTCTATCGACCACTGATACAACTCTACGCACGCTTGATGTTTGCTTTACCTAAAACAAGTATGAAACTATTTTGCGAGAATAAAACTACGAGTACTTTGCGAGAATAAAACTAAGAATAAATTGCAAGGTGATAAAAGTAGATAGCTTTTGTCAACAAGAAAGTCATTTGTCCCTAGGCAATCGATAACAAGTATCGGTAATCATTCTTGTAATTTTATATAAGGGAGAGGCATGAGCTAACATACTTTCTCTACTTGGATCATATGCACTTATGATTGGAACTCTAGCAAGCACCCGCAACTACTAAAGATCATTAAGGTCCTGAAACCCAACCATAGCATTAAGTATCAAGTCCTCTTTACTCCCATACATCATACCCCACCTACTCGGGTTTAAGTTTCTGTCACTCTCGCAACCCACCGTAAGCGAACCATGAACATATTGCAACACCCTACAGCAGGGGCCCCTCACGTTTGCGCGAGTCGGAGGGCAGCGTAGGACAGCACCATAAATAAAATATACAATCATACCAACCAAGATCATGATTAACCCATAGGACAAAACGGATCTACTCAAACATCATAGGATAACCATAGATCATTGGGAGATAATATATGGAGTTGAGCACCATGTTTAAGTAGAGATTACAGCAGGGGGGAAGAGGTGTTACACCGCTGCATAGAGGGGGATAAAGTTGTTGTTGACGGTAGCAAGGTTGTTGATGTAGATCGCCGTCATGATCCTAGCCCTGGCGGCGTTTCGGCGCCACCGGGAGAGAGGGGGAGATAGCCCCCCTCCTTCTTCGTCTTCCTTGGCCTCCCCGTAGATGGGAGGAGGGTCCCCCCTCTGGTCCATGGCCTCTATAGCGGCAGAGGGGCAGGAGCCCCTCCAAGATTGGATCTCCCTCTCTATTCTCTTCTGTTTCGCATTTCCCAGATCTGGCCGAAAACCGTTTCTTATATTCCTGGAGATCCATAACTCCGATTGCGCTGATCTTTTTACACGATTTTTTTCCTGATATAAGCTTCCTTGTGCCCGAAGTAGAGGTCCAACTGATGTTCGAGGAGGGCATAACCCACCACGCCACGCCTGGCTCCGGGACCTCGCCCTGGTGGGTTGTGCCCACCACGGGCCTCCGTTTGCGGTGATTCCAACTCCCAAAAATCACAAATATTCCAAAATATTTCTTCGTGGAGTTCCATCATGTTTGGACTTTGTTTGATATGGATTTTCTGCGATACAAAAACAAGCAACAAACAGGAACTGGCACTGGGCACTAGATAAGTTAGTCCAAATAAATCATATAAAAAGTTGCCAAAAGTATGTAAAACTTGTATAATCACAATCAAAAATTATAGATACGACGGAGTCATATCAGCATCCCCAAGCTTAATTCATGCTCATCCTCGAGTAGGTAAATGATAAAAAAGATAATTTTTGATGTGGAATGCTACCTAACATAAACTTGATCATATGTCTAGTCATGGCATGAATATTAAGACATAAGTGATTCAAAGCAATAGTCTATAGTTTGACATAAGGACATTAATACTCAGGCATCCCAACAAACAATTATGTCTTTGAGAATATCAACGCTTAAAGAAAGCCATCCCTACAAAATCATATAGCCTTGTCATGCTCTGTCTTCTCAGCTCAAAGTATAAATCATGTACTACCCCGGTGTCAGCCAAGCAATTGGTTCATACTTTTTAACACGCTTCAGCATTTTCAACCCTCACGCAATACATGAGCGCAAGCCATGGATATAGCACTATCGGTGGAATAGAGTATGATGATAGGGGAAATATAAAGAAGACAAAAAAGTAAGAAAGTCTCACATTGGCGCGGATAACCAATGGGCTATGGAGATGCCCATCAATTGATATCAACGTGAGGAGTAGGGATTGCAATGCAATGGATGCACTAAGAGCTATAAGTATGAAAGCTCAATATGAAACTAAGTGGGTGTGCATGAAACTCTACTATGAAAAATTCCCACTAGTATATAAAAGTGACAACATAGGAGACTCTCTATATGAAAAACATGGTGCTACTTTGAAGCACAAGTGTGGTATTTGCATGCCCCTTTTCTTTTCTTTTTCATTCATTTTTTTCTTTTTCTTTTTTTTTCCTTCTTTTTTTTTCTCTTTTTCCCTTCCTTTTAGTCCGGAGTCTCATCCCGACTTGTGGGGGAATCATGGTCTCCATCATCCTTTCATCGGCAATGCTCTAATAATGAATAATGATGATCATCACACTTCTATTACTTATAATTCAATACTACAAAATATGACTATATGAATGCCTTTGGCAATGATCTAACGTAACATGTATGAAAATGATGAATGATGGCTAAGACACAAATGCTATGTCAGCTATATGATCATGCAAGCAATATGAAAATGAATGCTCAAGTCAAACAAAAGCGATGGAAGTTGCATGGCAATATATCTCGGAATGGCCATCGAAAAGCCATAATAGGTAGGTATGGTGGCTGTTTTGAGGAAGATATAATAAGGCTTATGTGTGATAGAGTGTATCATATCACGGGTATGGATGCACCGGCGAAGTTTGCACCACGTCTCGAGGTGAGAAAGGGCAATGCATGGTACCATAGAGGCTAGCAAATTGCGGAAAGGTAAGAGTGTGTATAATCCATGGACTCACGTTAGTCATAAAGAACTCATATACTTATTGCAAAAGTTTATTAACCCTCGAAGCAAAGTAATACTACGCATTCTCCTAGGGGGGAGGTTGGTAGGAGTTAACCATCGCGCACCCCCGATCTTCACACAAAGGTAGACAATCAAAGATAAATTGTGCTCCAACTTTCATAGCATAACGAGAGACTATACGTCCATGCTTCGGGAATCACAAACCTTAACACCAATATTCTTACTTAACCACAACCGTTTACTAGTACTTCCCACATATTTATCATCTCTATATCGCAAAACTATTGCAAGGAATCAAACATATCATATTCAGTGATCCATAAGTTTTATGTAGGATTTTATGACTAACATGCAATTGACCAATTCCTTTTGTCTCTCTAAATAGATATAAGTGGAGCGTGAGAGTTTAATTATTTCTAAAAAATATCATGCTCTACCAAATATAAGTGAAGCAAAAGAGCATTCTACGAACATCGGTTTTCTATGTGAAGAGAAACAGGCAATCCAAACTTCAAATGATATAAATGAAGTACATGAAGCATTCTATAAAGCCATACTCAAAAGATATAAGTGAAGTGCAATGAGCATTCTATAAATCAACCATGGACTATCTCATACCAGCATGATGCATAAAATAAAAGTGAAAACTAAAACCAAAAGACGCTCCAAGATTTGCACATATCACGCGAACGAAACGAACCCGAAAACATACCGATACTCGTTGAAGAAAGATGGGGTGCCTTCCGGAGCATCCGCAAGCTTAGACGCTTGAGTCTTCTTGAATATTAACTTGGGTTGCCTTGGGCATCCCCAAGCTTGAGCTCTTGCCTCTCCCCCTTCTCCTCACATCAAGACCTCCTCGATCTTTGATCACTTCATCCACACAAAGCTCAACAGAAAGTTCGGTAAGATCTGTTAGTACAATAAAGCAAATAACTACTATAAGTACTGTTGCAAACTAATTCATATTTTGTTTTTGCATTTTAGCTACTGTAATATAATTTTTCCATGGCTTATACCACCGATAGAATCGATAGTTTCATAAAAACAAGCAAAACAATGCATCAAAAACAGAATCTATCTTAAACAGGACAGTCTGTAGTAATCTGAATATTCACCATACTTATGGTACTCCAAAAATTCTGAAAACATTAGGAAACATAAACAATTTGTATAGAAAGACAGTGCAAAAGGTTTCAGAACTGTTTGACGTTCCAGTAAAAAATGTAAAATCGCGGACTACAGCCAAAGTTTCTGTTTTGCACCGCACAAACCAACAAGCAATGTAAACATCCTAAAGGCAAATCTTGGCACATTATTTTTATAATACAATGGAATTGTACAAGGGGATAATTATTTTTTTGAAAAGTTTCTGTAATTGAGATTCACAAAGTTTCCATGGGCATGAAAAAGTTCAAGGCTAGCTCCCACTTTCACAATGCTCGTCCCTCTCACTTTCACTTTTCTTTTAGTGAAGTTTTAAGTTTCCCCTCTATATTTTTTTTGTTTTTAAACTTTATAAAAGCACTCAACAGAAATAAATGACTCTCTAAAACTTCCGGGTGGTCTCCCTGGCAGCGCTCTCTTTAAAGCCATTAAGCTAGGCATAAAGTGCTCAAATAATGGATCCACCCGGATCCAAGGTATATCGAAGCCAATTTTAATTAGCAATGATTTGGAATTTAGTAGTGAGCACAAAGAAACATATATCAAGCAATGACGAAGTCTAACTCTCTTCCTATGCATCGGCATGTCATACAAGAACAATTCATGAACATCAAGTAAAGGCCAATACATAGCATAAGCAGTTTCTTGCAATTTTATCGTGTTGGAAACATAAAGAGGCGAAAATGTAGTTCCTCTCTTATAATAATTGCAAGTAGGAGCAGCAAGTACATGCATATTACATTCATCAAAATCACCATGTGCAACGGTAAAATACAACCCATCAACATAATCCTTAATAAGAGCAAACTTCTCTGATATAGCGTTGTTTGGAGAATTCAAAACGATAATAGGACTATCATGTGTGGGTGCAATAGCAACAATTTCATTCTTAATATAAGGAACTATAGCAAGTTCATCTCCATAAGCATAATTCATATTGGCATCTTGGCCACAAGCATAACAAGCATCAAGTTCATCAAAAAGGGATATTTCAAATGAATCAACGAGATCATAGAAATTATCATAGCATTCATCCTTCGGTAAGAACGAAGGGGCATTAAATAATGTATGAGTTGGAGGGTTAATCTCATTAGAAGGTAGGCACGGGTAGCTAATCCGTTCTTCCTCCACTTATTGTCCGCTCTCCTCATCATCTTTTTGATCCAATGAGCTCACAGTTTCATCAATTCCTTCTTTCATAGACTCCTGCAAAATATTAGTCTCTTCTTGGACAACGGAGACTTTCTCAATAAATGCATCAATATCGGAATTGAATTTATAATTATCATAGCAATATTTAAGGATGGCAAAAAATTTAGGCCTATAAACATCATCATCAAAAGCTTCAAACTTTTCAAACAAAGATTCAATTTCATAAGCACCCTTGAAAGCAACAAATTCTTCTGTTCATTCCACATCATAATAATCATATATACCTCTAGCATAAGAATCCAAGGTTTCATCATCATTAAATTCACATGAAAAGGGAAGGTGTGGAGCATTCATCCTAGAGCAACAAGTAAAATCGTATCTCAAGCATGAGCATACCAATGCAACATGTAAATTTGATCCCATAAAAGTTTCCCTTTTTGTGTCAAGCGATAATCCCTAAAGTATTCACATTGATCCAACACGTTACTCCCATTATATAGTTGAATGGGGTTTTCTCGGGATTATCAAAGTAGTGCATAATTTATTTTACATACGAGCATCAATGGTTTTAGGAGGTTCCCCATCTCCATGAGTAGCAAGTAAAACTAATTTTTTTGGTGTTTCATGTTCCATATCCATAACTAAAGATAGAGAACAACTTAGAACAGGAAATAAAAACTACTTAGTGATAAAGCAAACGAGCACACACGAGAATATTCACCCCACGCTATTGCTCCCCCGCAACGGCGCCAGAAAAAGGTCTTGATGACCCACAGGTATAGGGGATCAATTGTAGCCTCTTTAGATAAGTAAGAGTGTCGAACCCAACGAGGAGCTAAAGGTAGAACAAATATTCCCTCAAGTTCTATCAACCACCGATACAACTCTACGCACGCTTGATGATTGCTTTACCTAAAACGAGTCTGAAACTATTTTGCGAGAATAAAACTACGAGTACTTTGCGAGAATAAAACTAAGAATAAATTGCAAGGTAATAAAAGTACATAGCTTTTGTCAACAAGAAAGTCATTTGTCCCTAGGCAATCGATAACAAGTACCGGTAATCATTCTTGTAATTTTATATGAGGGAGAGGCATGAGCTAACATACTTTCTCTACTTGGATCATATGCACATATGATTGGAACTCTAGCAAGCATCCGCAACTACTAAAGATCATTAAGGTCGTGAAACCCAACCATAGCATTAAGTATCAAGTCCTCTTTACTCCCATATGTCATACCCCACCTACTCGGGTTTAAGTTTCTGTCACTCACGCAACCCACCGTAAGCGAACCATGAACATATTGCAACACCGTACAGTGGGGGTCCCTCACGTTTGCGCGAAACGGAGGGCACCGTAGGATAGCACCATAAATAAAATATACAATCATACCAACCAAGATCATGGTTAACCCATAGGACAAAACGAATCTACTCAAACATCATAGGATAACCATAGATCATTGGGAAATAATATATGGAGTTGAGCACCATGTTTAAGTAGAGATTACAACAGTGGGAAGAGGTGTTACACCGCTGCATAGACGGGGAGAAAGTTGGTGTTGACGGTAGCAAGGTTGTTGATGTAGATCGTCGTCACGATCCTAGCCCCGGCGGTGTTTCGGCGCCACCGGGAGAGAGGGGGAGAGAGCCCCCCTCCTTCTTCTTCTTCCTTGGCCTCCCCCCTAGATGAGAGGAGGGTTCCCCCTTTGGTCCATGGCCTCCATAGCGACGGAGGGGCAGGAGCCCCTCCGAGATTGGATCTCCCTCTCTATTCTCTTCTGTTTCGCGTTCCCCAGATCTGGCCGAAAACCATTTCTTATATACCCGGAGATCTGTAACTTCGATTGCGCTAATCTTTTTACGTGATTTTTTTCCTGATATAAGCTTCCTTGCGCCCGAAGTAGATGTCCAACCGACATTCGAGGAGGGCACAACACACCATGCCACGCCTGGCTCCGGGACCGCGCCCTGGTGGGTTGTGCCCACCACGGGCCTCCGTTTACGGTGATTCCAACTCCCGAAAATCACAAATATTCCAAAATAATTCTCCAAGGAGTTGCATCACATTTGGACTTTGTTTGATATGGATTTTCCGCGATACAAAAATAGGCAACAAACAGGAACTGGCCCTAGGCACGGAATAAGTAAGTTAGTCCAAATAAATCATATCAAAAGTTGCCAAAAGTATGTAAAACTTGTATAATATTGGCATGAAACAATCAAAAATTATAGATACGATGGAGACGTATCAGTGGGTGTGCCTCGATCTCCGCTACCTTCCTATCCCTTCAGATCTAGCCGTCGGGCACTCCTCGCCGGAGAACGCGCCGCTCGCCTCTGTTTCTCTCTCCCCCTCCCTCCGAACTGACTAGTGGGGCCCTCTATCATCCTCTCAGCCGCGCGCGAAGCGGTATGAGTGGTGGCGCACTTCTGAAGTACGCCATCGACGTCACCCCCTGGTTTTGTTTTATTTCAAATTTAAATCAAATTTTGACCAGAACTTTGACTAGCTATAACTCCTAAACCACAAGTCCAAATGAGTTGATTCTTTTTGCATTGTGTTCTTACTGGAAAGCCCTAGCAGCACAACCAAGATGAGATTTTTCTCTGCTGTCTAGATTTTTTGGTAATTTTCAGAAGTGTTTTTAACGTTTTCTTTTTGTCATTTGAATTATTTTCAGAAGGAGAAGCTTGTCTTGAAGATATCCAGGAGGAATGTGAAGCTCCTCTGAACTAAGGCAAGCCACGCAAACATTTTCATGGTGTCTTTGCAATATCCATGATTTTTCCAACTTGAATATATGATGTTTCTTGCATATAGTTATTAAACGAGTAATACTTGTGTTAGTTATTTTGTCATGAGCAAGATGCTTATCTTACAGAAGTAAGTGCTTGAACTAAGTGAGATATAGCATAAGTAGTTTGACTATGTGATCTTGTTATGACAATGTGATGACCCACAAGTGTATGGGGTCAATTGTAGCCCTTTTCAATAAGTAAGAGTGTCGAACCCAACGAGGAGCAGAAGAAAATGACAAGTGGTTTTCAGCAAGGTAATGTCTGCAAGTGCTAAAATTGTAAGTAGCGGAGTAGTTTGGTAGCAAGGTAATTTGTAACGAGCAAGTAGCAATAGTAGTAACAAAAGTGCAGCAAGATAGCCCAATCCTTTTGAGGCAAAGGACAGGCCAAAACGGTTTCTTATGATAAGCAAAGTGTTCTTGAGGGTACACGGGAATTTCATCTAGTCAGTTTCATCATGTTGGCTTAATTCGTGTTCAGTACTTTGATAATTTGATATGTGGGTGAACCGGTGCTTAGGTGCTGTTCTTACTTGAACAAACCTCCTACTTATGATTAACCCTCTCACAAGCATCCGCAACTATGATAAAAGTATTAAGAATAAATTCTAACCATAGCATTAAACTTTTGGATCCAATCGGTCCCTCATGGAATAGCGCATAAACTGGGGTTTAAGCTTCTATTACTCTCGCAACCCACCATCTAATAACTACTCCACAATGCATTCCCTTAGGCCCAAATATGGTGAAGTGTCATGTAGTCGACGTTCACATGACACTACTAAGAGAATGGCAACATACATACCATCAAAATATCGAACACATATCAAGTTCACATGATTACTTGCAACATGATTTCTCTCATGACCTCAAGAACAGAAGTAACTACTCACAAATGATAAACATGCTCAAGATCATAGGGGTATTGAATAGCATAACGGATCTAAACATATAATCTTCCACCAAATAAACCATATAGTAATCAACTACAAGATGTAATCAACACTACTAGTCACCCACGAGCACCAACCTATAGTTCTGATACAAAGTTTGAACATAAGAGATGAACTAGGGTTTGAGAGGAGTTGGTGCTGTGAATATGTTCATGAAGATAAACCTCCCCGAGATGGGAGAGTTGTTGTTGTTGATGATGATAATGATAATTTCCCCCTCCGGGAGGGAAGTTCCCCCGGCGGAATCGCTCCATCGGAGGGCAAAAGTGCTCCTACCCAAGTTCCACCTCGAGGCGGCGGCGCTTCATCCCGAATGTCCTCACCTTATTTTTTCTAGGTCAAAATGACTTATATACCAGAAGATGGGCACCGGAGGTGGGCCGAGGAGGGCAACACCCACCAGGGGCGCGCCTGGGCCTCCTGGCGCGCCCAGGTGGGTTGTGCCACCTGAGGGCCCTCCTCTGGTACTTATTTGCTCCAATATTCCTTAAATATTCCATAAAAATCCTCGGCGAGTTTCAGCTCATTTGGAGTTGTGCATAATAGGTAGCTTGACGTAGCTTTTTCAGGTCCAGATTTCCAGGTGCTAGAATTCTCCCCATTGGTGCATAGCTTGCATATTATGAGAGAAAAGGCATTAAAATTACTCCAAAAAGCATTATTATACAATAAAACAACATAAATAACAGTAGGAAAACATGATGCAAAATGGACGTATCAACTCCCCCAAGCTTAGACCTCGCTTGTCCTCAAGCGAAAACCGAAATCAAAAAACATGTCCACATGCTTAGAGAGAGAGGTGTCGATAAAAACAAAAATACGGACATAGAAGCATCATGTGACTTATTATAACAGCAACAAACTTCAATATAAAACTTTTATTATAGAACTTTTATCACAACATTGAAGTATAAAGCGTAAACTCTATTTTAAACTGACAAACTATGTTCTCAGTCAACTTTGCAACTACAATTCATCATCTTTTCAGGAAGAGTCACGTATCGGAGCTTTTAGGCAAGTCCAAATACTCAACCATCATTTAGTATTTTATGATTGCTAACACTCACCGTGTACACATGAATAAAACGTTTCAACCAGACACAAAGAAAGGTAGGGGCTTATAGTTTCGCCTCCCAACACACTCACCTCAAGGGTGATGTCAACAATAATAACTCATGCTACCCAAATTCAATTGGACATATGTGTCTAGATCTTTCCTCACCACATGATGCTTGCCAAAGGAGAAAAAGAAAAGGAATAGAGAGAAAAACTTTGACTCTTGCATAAAAGTAAATACATGAAAGTAAAAGATAGGCCCTTCGCAGAGGGAAGCGGAGGTTGCCATGCGCTTTTTGTTTGTATGCTCAACCCCTTAGTGCAAGAGAACGTCACGTTATATTGCCCCTTGTGATGGCAACCTTTATTATGCAATATGTCGCTTTTATTCTTCACCATCACAAGTTCGTACAACGCTCAGTTTTCCCTTGCACTAAATGATCTCACATTTTTATAAGAAATTCTCATTGCCCTTTTTGCACCGATGACAACTTACTTGAAGGATCTTACTCAATCCATAGGTAGGTATGGTGGACTCTCAAACAAGATAGGGTTTAAGGGTTTTGGATGCACAAGTAGTATCTCTACTTAGTGCTGAATTTTTGGCTAGCAAAGATAGGGGCAAGCACCACATGTTGAAGGATCTATGACAATATGACTTCTATGTGAATATGAACAAACATAAATCATTAAGTTGTCTTCCTTGTCCAACGTCAACAATTTTGGCATATAATATTTTGATGGGTGCTCACAATCACAAAAAATTTCCATGATAGTATATTTATATGTGAATCTTCTCTTCCCTTATTAATTCTTTCATGTGTTTCATCATTGACTAATGCTATGTTTGTCAATCTACAATAAAATTTTCTACTTATACCTTTCCTTGTCTAATGTCATCACTTACCATAAGATTAGCATATGATCTTTTTTCTTTTTATTTCCTTTCTTTTTGTTGCAGCAAGAAAGTAAAGAAGGCAAAACTCAAAATAAACTTATTATATCTCGCACACGATTACAAGGATTGATCACTAAGAAAACTCACAAAAAGTAAGGATCGAACTAAACTTTTATTCATCTAATAGCAAAAAGATAACTATTGATCGACTACAATATGTAATCAACTACCAAATAAACCATCTTGGTGATTTGTGCGTCGTCTCCTACTGGATTGATACCTTGGTTCTCTAACCAAGGGAAATACTTACCTCTACTTTACTGCATAACCCTTTCCTCTTCAAGGGAAAAACCAACTCAAGCTCAAGAAGTACCAGTCACTGAGCTGAACATGTGCTGAACGCGGAGGTGTCGTACTTTCGGTACTTGATCGGTTGGAGCGCGGAGAAGTTCAACCGCGTTACGAAACGCTTCCGCTTATGGTCTATGAGGGTTCGTAGACACACTCTCCCCTCTCATTGTTATGCATCTCTTTGATAGATCTTGCATGTGTGTAGATTTTTTTTTGTTTTTCCATGCAACATTTCCCAACAGAAACTATATGTTGTGTATGTTTTAATTGGTTATGTCATGCTTGTTCTTAATTTCAATGTTTTTTATGATATATATTATGAAGTGTTTGAAGTTCTTGTTGTGGTGACTATGTACATGCCACAACAACACAACTTGGATACACGATGGTTGATGATGGAGTCTGTCTGAAGCCTATGTCTACGTGAGTCATTGTTCAGGTGCTACTTCATGTATATTACATCGGTACTAATATCTTACTATATTAAATCCGTACCGAAATGTATAATGAATGAATGCTTCTAAATTTTGTATACATCCTATTTTCTTCACTGACACCTTCTGGAATTCATGGACACAAAATTTGCACTACATTTCGGGTATAATCCAGAAAACCTGATAATCATGATGTGGTTGGATGGAAATTTTATAGAACAACATCAGGGTGAAAAATAAAAACCGATGTCGGCTCCCTATGCTATGGAAGTTCTAAAACTCATGAAGCTAAAAGCTAGAGCCGCTAGAAGTAGTCCATCACCGCCATCGACGATAATGCTACAACCTCTTATAAACTGTGAGGTGTGGAGGTTGAGAAACACAACATCGAGAGGCGATGTTTGGTGATGGAGTTCGTTTGAAGCCTACATATACAGGAGACCTTATCCAGGTGCTACTTCTTGTACTTGATCGATATGATGTAACAAACAGAGGCCCTAGAAGGAGTATTTTTCTCATCAAAACATGGTATGTTACAAATGTTCAGGCTTGAGAGGCATTCAACTAGAGATGGAGCCAGTTACCTGATAACCATGATGCAGTTTGGATGCAATTTTTGTAGAACAATACTAGGGTAAAAAATACAAGATCCAAACACACTGCCTAGGCTCTAGGTAAAGTTCTGAAACTCAACAATAGTGGTGCCATTATAAAATCCAAGGCATGGAGAAACAAGCAAGTACAACAACATGCCATCTAGACACGACATTTGATGATGGAGTTCGACTGAATCCTACATCTGTAACATACCTGATAACCATCATATGGTTGGATGAAAAATGCAAGGTCAATGCCCAGGCCTATGATGAGAAGCGTCAGTGAAACAGAGGTTAGTTGTAGCAATTATCATTGTAGCCTTTGCACTCTCTGATCAAACATCCAGTAGTTCTAATATAATTATGGTAACATCAGCACTTGACATGTACCAATAGCTGAATTCACAATATTAATTGAGATGCGAGTCACGTAGAAAACTAAGCAAACTATATAGTTTTTAAAATAACAAACTAATCAAACTATGGTTGATGCTACTGCAAGAAACTAGAGGTTCATTACAAGATAATTCGTTCACCCACTTACACATGCCAGCAACATAGGGAAATTATCAAGCAACAAGATGATGAGAAAACAAGCAGCACTACAATAGCTACCCCAAGAGGATTGATCACAGGACCCATGTCACCTCTAACTCCCAAGTGGTCCGTTCATCTTTCCCGTTGATGAAAGCGGCAGCCTGCCCTTAACCTTATTTAGTATCCTCCCTTTCTGCAAACATAGATTGTCAATGTGTCACATCACTGGGGATCTCCCTTTCTGCAAACATATTTGTGGATGTGATTCCAAAAAGGATATGCCATGCTAATATGCAAATTTTCCAATTTAGTAAGGATAATTAGTTGCAACCTTCGAGTGTTACATCACACTCAAAGTTGAGATTAGACATTCAATGGTTTGTTTGTTCCGCTAACTTATATATTATGACTTAAGATTAGATCACAAACCACATAAGAAAGGACATATAGGTATAGATGTACCTTTTGGATTGTAAAAACTCATGTATGGAAACAAAGCACGTAAACTTTCAGTCTTCCATATGGTCTTCCACCTTAGTGAATTGAGATTAATCTCATAGACGCCAAGGTCTACAGTCACAAAAAGGATATCACTGCCCTCCACAGATCCAATTAGTCTAGGTCTTCTCTCGGGATTTCGAACGGGGAGAAGGTTTTTGAGGTCGATGATTGTTCGTTGAGTCCATGATGCAACTCCGTTGGAACCCATCTATCTTGACCACAAGTAGAGGGTTAATCTATCCATGTGTGCAAGACCCAAACTATCGTCCTCCATGGCCATGAGTATGGTCGCACCGACAAAGACATCCTCCACTTGCGGCCCATCAAGCAGTGATAAGCAATTAGAGCTCAAGTCGTACTTGAGAATTCCTATGCAAACATCAACATAATATGAAAGTATGAAGTAGAGTGAGTCTTCGATGAGGACTGGGGGGTTGATTCGATGCATGCCCCAAATGGAACATGAAGACCAGAGGAATCTCTCCACCGCTTGCTCCATGGTTCAGAGCATGGCTTGCTCATAAATTTAGAGCATGGATTGCTCCAATTGCACATCTCTGGCAGGGACACACCCGCGTATGCAACACAATCATCCTCGTCCTCGCCCTCTCCCACATACAAGTAGGCAAATACCAATCGGAATGGGCCCTCATGACACTGGCGGTGGTCACATCCGGTCATAGCACAAAGCACAGCGGCTACACGGTTATCGGCCACCATGTATCTTTTGGGTGTGTGCACCTCCGTCCAGCGGGACGTCATGGGGTTCTGAACAATGAACTTCGTGGATCTCCGACCCTTTTCCCCAAATAGAACATGACCATGTCGGCAATCCCATACATCATACTTCGACTCGATCCAGTCGTCCTTGGATATGCATGAGCCGGATGTCGTGGTGGGAACAAAGTGTGATACAGGTTCTTCCTCCTCCTCATCCGAGTCGGAGGTGTCGATCCGATTACAAAAGAATCCCAACATGGGGAGAGCTCCATGGAACTCTCGATAGCGGCTCTGGAAGTTAGGGCTAGTGAGAAGGCCGAACCAGAGCTTACTTGCAAGTGAGGCGCGCACGAGGAATGAGGGCTCATCCGGCGGGAAGCGGAGGAAGATCTCCTCGAGAAGCTCGTCGGGCAAGGATGGTGCCACTAGCGGCGGCGTGGTTGTTGGCATGGAGGCGAGGGTTTCGGGTGGGGGGAAATTCGATGAAGCAAATAAATGTGGCCGCGGATGTAAGGGTTTGTCCAACATATGGGGTCGGAGTGGCAGCGAGAGGGGGTTGCTCCCGTTGTTGGCTTGTAGCTGAGTTGTCTTTTTAAGAATGTTTAGTTTTGTACAACTAGATAAAGAGAACAACAAATCCATACCAAATAAGACATATACCCATATTCAAAATAAAAAGGCTCTTGATATAAATAAAAAAAGCTACTCAAATTCTTGAGCCATCTCGCAGCCCCAACTCCTTAGCCTCTCTCCGTCTTATTCAACTCTATCTCCTGAACAAAAATAGCTACGAGTTTTGCTTTGGTACCCCCCCTCCCCACACACACACACAGAAAAAAGAAGTTTACAGTTGATCCTGAATATGTACGAGAATACCCTTTTAAGTAACATTAAGATTCGTGCAAAAGAAATTTGGGAAGAGGGGGTACTAAAGCAAAACTCAATAGTTATTATTAAAATCCACCACGGTATGTATGATTTATGGGTAATTTTTGTCGAACACATGCTACACAACATCAAAATGTCTTAGAACAATACTCCTAATAAACATATTTGTCGTATAAATTAACAATAAAATATATCCGGTCCGCCTAATGGACGCGAATATATTTTGCCTTTTCGATACTTTATACACACCTCTCATTTTCTTGTAACCGGTAGTTGTGCCGAATAAACCAGACATATTATTTACTGCAATTGAATCTCATTTGGAAAAAAGGTGACATCTTCTATTGAATTAAATATGAATACATAATCACCAAATATGGCACAACATAACAACACGCACGAGTTGAAATCAAACAACAGACACCATACAACAATAATCAATGCTATAGATGGACGGATGAGGCTTGGCGGCAGTGACGGTGGTCTTCATGCCGGCCTGACAGTGCAACGGGGATGTTGGGCCAACTCCACCGCGTGACCCATCCGTGACCCATCCGGTCTGCTTTTGTCCGTTTGGGGTAAAGCACGACCCAGCGGTAATACCCAAACGGACAGAGTTGTCCTATGGACGCCTTTTTTGTCCGGCCCAACCCCAAACCTGGAGCAAACTTGGTCCAAGAATTCTCCCGAACAGACAGAAAACGGACACTCTCCTCGCCCTTCTCGTCCGCTCCTGTCCGCCCGTGTCTTTCCTCTGGCCCACAAATCAGTTAGACCGAGAGGCTGGACGGGCCCCGCCGCCGCCCCGCTGCTCGCCAGCCCCGCCGCCACTCGCCGCGCTGCTCCCGCGCGCCCGCCGCGCTGCCCGCGCTGCTCGGGT
>NC_041381.1:341377734-341388375 GCF_002162155.2 Triticum dicoccoides | reverse complement strand
CGGGCGCGCTCCGGCAAGCGCGGGGTAGCCCAGGAGCTCGGGGCGGGCGTGCTCCGGCGAGGCAGGGCGCGACGGCAAGGCGGAGGAGCTCGGCGCAGGCAGGGCATGTCCGTTTTGGGTCAGGATGCATCCTGCGCGTTGGGCACAAAGACTTTCGTCCGTCTGTCCGCCCCCGGACGTCCGCCAAATCACACCTCAAACGGACAGAAGCGGACGTCCGTTTGAGGTCGAAATGGGTCATGCGGTGGAGTTGGCCTTGTAGGTGAAGTAGTTTGTGCCGCATGCCAGCGTCACACTGTCGGAGGCAGACTTGTAGACCTTGGCACCTTGGCCGGCTTGGCCCATGCCTTTTACCCCACTGCGCCCGGGATTCCACTGCGCCCACCACCACCATGTCATGTGTCGTCGCGTCGTACTTGAACACTGCAGACTACACTGTAGTTCATATATTCCCTCCGTTCTATAATACAATGCATATAGATTTTTTAATAATCAAAGCTCACAAATTTTGATCAAGTTTATGGAGAGAAATATTTGCATCTAGAATGTCAAACACATATCATTAGAATCATCATAAGATGTAGTTTCATACTCTCTCTATCCCAAAATATAAGAATGTTTTTAACACTATACTAATGTCAAAAACGTTTTTATATTATGGGACGGAGGGAGTATTTTATATTTTTGGTATTGTAGACATAATTAGTTTCTCTATAAACTTGATCAAAATTTGTAAAGCATGACTTTAAAAAATTCTATACGCACTATATTATGGAACGGAGGGAAGAAGTACATCAAAACTTTGTATCCTTTCATGTAGAATAATATTCGTCGATCAATGCATGCATGGATGTAGGTAGTACTTCCTCTGTTCCTAAATATAAGGGCCTGTTCGGAGTCTCACCACTCCAGAACTCCACTCCGGGAGCGGGGGTAGCTTTAGCTGAAAATAGAGGAGTTGGGAAACACCCGCTCCACAGATCCTTGTTTTTGTTGGAGCGGGCGGACTACTGAACAGGGCCTAAGTCTTTTTAGAAATTTCAATGCGGACTAAATATAAGTCTTTTTAGAAATTTCAATGCGGACTAGATACGGATGTGTGAATTGGTTCTCTCCAAACAGAACAGAAAGGCTGGATGGTTACTCACTTTAGATACGCAGTGTACCAAAGTCACCTGACGTTTCAGTTCCCCTCGCCATTAAACAAAGCATCCAAGCGGAGGCTGAGAAAAGTAATCGTTCCTCATTTCCATAATCCAATACTGAAGCCAGGCAATGGCACGCCAATTGCATTATTACACGTACATATCATACAGGCTACCGCCTAACCAACCCGAGCACAATTGACATTACTCCACCGGAACTCGTAACCAGTATGCCAGTATACACAAGAATGAAATCCACAAGGACACATATCGGCGAGAAAAATTAAGAGAACAAATCGTTCCTCCAGACCAAGATGGTCTTTCATTGAGGCCTGTAGTAGTTGCTCTGGTGATGAGGAGGGTACGCGCCTGGGGCACTGTACGGTGCTTGTGGATACGGCCCTGGTTGCTGCGGCTGTGGCTGCTGCCCATTGTAGTACGGCCCGCGCCACCCGGGATACGCCGGTTGGCCATAGTCATGGCCAGGAGGTGGCTGATGCTGCTGCGGGTGCTGCTGGTACTGACCAGGGTGTGCTGCGCCATATGGAGGTTGCTGCGGCGGTGCACCATAGGTGGGGTATGGCTGTGAGTACGGAGGTCTTGACTCTGGTTGGGAGTAAACTGGCCTCGGGTCACCCCCAGGTGGAGCACCGTACGAGGACTGAGCATGAGGAGCATGTGGCGGTGGTGATGGACTGTGCTGATCCGGTGGAACGGAAGAGCTCCTCGGCGTGTTAGTGTTGTGGCTGGAAGATGACAAGTTGAAACCTGCTAACTTTCTTTGCACATCCTCGATCATTTCACGGCATTGGATGTTTCGCGTCATTATGAAGTCACTGCACTGCTGTTGTATCTTGCCGGTTGCATCCTGCCAAGGATCAAAAGTATCATCATCAGTAGTTCTACCAACAGGAGTCATCACCATTTATATTATCATTGGAGGAAAAAAAATGCAGTCACACAAACCTGTAAAGACACGTAAAAATTTAGGCCGTCATTCATGTTCTTCTTAATTGCCTGGTATTTAGCAACAGCTGCAGCAATTTGCTTGTAACATCTCTCACGAGCAACTGAAAAGTTATGTTCCACAAATCAGGACAATAATTGGTTGATTGAAAAGCATCTTGTATTACAGGCCTATAAACAAAAAAAAAGCACACATAAATACTGCACATAAAGAACTCGGTTTCAAAGCTGCATAGAAGTGTCAACAAAGATCGTACTTGAACTTAAGATAGGAGTAAACAGAAGTGGTATCCATTGAAGGAACTTTACTAACAATGATGCACGGAAGGGAAAAATGTGCATACAAGCAAATACCTAGCCTGCCACTTTAAGTACATAAGTGGTCAAAGGGAGAACATAATCATACGAATAGCTAAGATTAAAAATTGCTGAAACTGCCACAGATATGACCGAAACAATAGCTATCCAATCCAATTGTACAAGGAATATAAATGGAGAAATCATTCCCAAATCATTTGCTGGTACAACTGTACAACAGTAAGTACATTCAAGATTGTATCATCACAGATAGGATGACGCGTCTTAAGTCACAAGTGCTGGATATCTACCATCCATTGACGGAGAAATTTAAAGGGTTACCTTTGTAATCATCTAGATTGAATACAGCAGCAAACTGCGCATTTTGTTCCTGTGGGAGGATCCAAACACAAGTAGTGTTAGACACAGGAAGAAAGAAAGGCAAATGTAGCATTGTCAATTGTTTGAAATGATTTTTAGGGTCTTGCTTTCTTTGCCAATATTGGTGGCAAATCATTGATGTTTCTAAATATTGGATGCAAATCGTTAATGCTTCTACACCTTCTCTTAATATATACACACACCATCAATGGGATATATCTAAGTAAAAACATTAGCAGAAAGAATGTCTGCACCAAACTACCAGAACAAAATTTGTCCCAAAGTAGACTAAACAAAGTCTTTATCAGGAATTGGGGCTTTACCTGTATTTGCAATAATAATTGTTCCTGTGCTACAATGTTATCAGCAATTTCAGCACAGATAGGATCGTACTTCGCAATCTCCTTCCTAAAAAGATCATCATGTGCTCCAACACCAGCCATCAACTTCGGGAGTATATCATCCTAGCATAAAATGAATGAATGCCCCAAATCTCAGTACACAAAATCAATGTAGAGTTGTAGACAACATCACAGACATGTTAAATACGTATACTACTATTTTTGTCAATATCAAATTCAGTTATGCAAGGACCACCAAACTTGAAAAGCGAGGCACAACACCTCCCTGAAATCTCGACAGGTTGAGGTGGAAGTTAACAAGAGTGCAAAGCAGAAAATGAATTGTTCCAGCATGAGTAGCAAACTAAAAGCAAGGTTCTCATTAAAGGTTATCACAAATTAGTATTAGCATAGCACTCCCATGAACATAATATCTCATACATAAGCACGACTCGCCCACTACGATGATAACTGGAAAATTGCTTGCGATTGATTCAATTACCAGACTCCGTCGGGGCAGTAACAAGTGAAAGGTACACTTAAGACGCTAGCTTCTTAAATTGCCTAAAATACTACTCCCTCCGTCCCATAATATAAGAACGTCTTTGACACGTGTCAAAAACATTCTTATATTATGGGACGGAGGGAGTAGGTGCAAATGTAAAACATGAATGTTTCACATGTATGTAGCATACATGGAACAATTAGGATTCAACTTGAAGAAGGATTGCATACGGATTCTTGCGACTACTGTAGTTGACAGCTAGAATATTCACATGAAAAATAATAATTTTGCAGGCCATCACCAAGATCAGGCACCCAATGTTCGCTACTATAGTATTTGCAAGACGGTTAGCAAACAAAATACAGCACCAGAAGATTACTAGGGTGGCATTCTAGAGCTCAGACTTGATGGTCATGAATGTGGAGATAAAAATAAGCCTCACAACAGGAATGGACTGTACCTTTCTCTTCATTTCCTTGAGATGGTCTTCAAGGCCTGCCCTTTGTGCACCAAGAGATTCCAGTTGCCTCTGTGTCGACACATCAATTAGTTTTACCAAGCTTAAAGAAACAAGTCAAGCCTGCTACATGTTCGCCAGCTAACAAAAATAGGTGCATTACCAAGCTTTGTTTAAGGGCTCCAACGATAGCATCTTCATTCCCATCCAAGGACATGATAGGCCTTGAAATACTTGGTAGTGCAGACTCTATCTGCAGACATATAAAATCATCTTTTAAGTTTTAACTAACTAAGAGGTGAAGAAGAACTCGGTAGTGACGAATAATAGGGTGCAGTTCATTGTGAAGTAGATCAAGAAAGTTTCTAAATCTTAAGAATAATTTTAGTTCGATATAGTGTTAAACTCTTACCGGTCTTCTATCAAGAATAGACATCAAGGGGTAGCTCTCCTTCACATCTCGTTCGATCAAAGCATCACTCGCAGCCGCTTTTTTAAGATTACCAGCAAAAAGATTCAATCGGTCTTGAATGTTCTTTGTTAGGGTGCTTGATTGAGGCCTAGTCCAACGACTTCCGAATTGCGTCCGGAATTGAGCATCTTCACTGGCCTCCTTCTGCAGCATCTCTTCAGTCTGAACAAGCAACTCCTGATTGACCCTATTCAAATCTCTAAGCTGCTGCAACTCAGCTTCCAAGCCAGCAGGGCCACCGCTTATCTGCACAGCCTCAAGATCTTCCTTCAGATCTGCAGGTATGCTGACATTACCTTCCAATGATAGAATAGAATCAGGCAAGTCCATTTCCTTCAGCCTAACTCTAGTGATCTCACTAGATTGCTGAAGTTTCTCTGCCTGGGTCCGAATGATATCATCTACCATCTCTGTGTACTTAGAAAGGGCCTTCATGCTGCCATCAGGCACAAGTGATGAAAAAAGCCTTTCATTGCTAGCATCTAGAACTTCAGCCAAAGAAGTAGATTTTACAAGGGAAGCTGCAGGCAGAGCTCCCAAAGTACCCGCCTCTGGAACCCGCATCAGATAAACACTATTGTTCTCCTTCATGGCCCTCTCCAAGTTGGTTTTCATGTTACTCTCCAGCTTATTAACAGAATCCAGAAGTGGCACAGCACCTCCCTTAGCTGCCTTCTTGGCATCAGCCAAGGCGTTCATTCCAATTCTTAGACGCGCAATTTCCTGAGCAATTTCTTCTTGCTGATGAAGGTCCAATGAAAACCTATAGCAAGCATCAGCATAGAATTGAGCTGCCTTGAGCTGGACATGAGAAACCCATGTCCTGTCGAAGTGCTGACTAAGAGGAGGTGCACAGAGAGCTGCATAAGCTTCTTCGTAGAATACGCCCACCTGAAAGCACAACAAGTAAGGCAGACGGCACATTTGAAATCAAAGTTACAGAAATGTGAAGGAATGTGGTGTCATGAAGTTGAGCTAACTGTAAAGCATCAACATGCAAATTCTGCCAAAACAAGCAAATCTAGCAGGACTAGATTAAGAAAAATCTCTACTGCAAATATGAGACAAAGGAAAGCAGGGAAATCGATCATACATGATTGTCTTCATCAAAATGTGTTGTAAAACAAATGACTTAACCACGGCAAGAGTTATCAGGTTCGTCATAATATCAGGATAAACATACTGCACTAACATGGTGTTCAGCATAGTAGAACTCAATAACTGTCAACACTTGACTAGACAAATTCCCCAAACTACATCATATCAATAGTGTTCAAATTCACTTATGGCTGCTAATTATAGTGTGTTTGTATAAACAAGCGCAAAGGTAACAACCCTAGCTGCCTATTAGTTTTAATTAGACTCATGAATACCCTGAGATAATCACAAGGTCATAGAACAGTAGGCACAGACCTGGCGCGCCACCTTGGAGCATAGCGCGGGCGGCTTCCCACCAGCTATGACCTTCTCGAAGAAGCACTCCTGCGCCTGCGCGAGCATGAGTTTCTCGAGCATCGCCGCGCAGTCGGGCGTGACATCGACGGTGGTGGCCCCAGCGGCGACGGCCTTGGCAGCGACCCCACTCTCCCTGAGCCAGGCGAAGGCCCCCGCGGCGCTCTGGAAGGCGCCGCAGGCGGTCCTGATCCCGACGTCGGTGGTGCGATCGGCGGCGAGCGCGATCTGCGAGTAGACGGCGCCGAGGTTGAAGAGCACGGCGGCCTTCTCGAGGTGGACGGAGGGCAGGCTGACCTTCTTGTTGGTCTTGAAGGCGTCGTGCCAGGTGAAGGAGAGGGAGTGGACGTGGGCGCGGTCGGGGGAGATGGGGAAGCGGGGCTCGACGAGGGCGAGCGCACGGGCGTAGGCCAGGAGCGCGGCGCGGCGCTGCTCGAGGGAGGAGGAGTCCGGGAGGGAGGGGCTCTCGACGGCCGTGGCGCGGAGGTCGCGCACGGCGCAGAGGTCGTCGTCGGCGGTGGCCGCGTCGCGCTCCGAGTAGGCGGAGGCGATGTACTGGCGGAGCGGGCGGTAGAGGTCGATGGCCGTGGCCTTCTTCTCGTGGATCGCCAGCATGACGTTGGCCGCCATCGGGGCGCGGTGGCCGGAGGGGGGGAAGGGAGGAGGAGGGGATCGGGGTCAGGGGTTGGGGGTAATTGCTTCGAGGTGAAGAAATTTGGGGGCAGTTGGAAGTTGTCGCGTTGGAGAGACTAGACTAGAGATTGCGGCCGGGGCCCGGTGAGCGGAGAGATACTTCGCCGCGTTGGGGACTCACGAGAGGATGACGGAGTGGGACACGCGACGCTGTCTGGGTCGGAACGAGCTTAACGCGATCTCTCAAGCTGGCCACCACAGCCCACAGCCCCACACGGTCGGTCGACTTGTGTGCTAGCCTAGGAGTAGTAGGAAAAGAAAAGAAAAAAGGTTGTGTTTCTTTATATAATTTAGAAAAGAAGTGTGTTTTTTTAACACAGTATATAGAGCACGCCTAACACTATGAGCATTTCCGTGAGACTGGGAAAATTGACGAAGCCGTCACAGATGCCTTCGTAGTCAACGCGAACATCTTCTTCCACTGAATGCACATCGTCGAAAGACCTGAAATAAATACAGAAAAATGCAAGCACCGATGTCAAGTCGATGACTTAAACCCTAGTGAGTTGAGAGTATCATTGTTCTCTGGCCGTCCAACCACAAAATGTGTGGTTCGCCACAATCTCTCTGGTCAGTCGAGTTATGTGCTAGTTGTGGTAAGAAAAAAATATCTCTTTTATAATGTATTTTTTACGACCATTTCCTTCTTTATTCATTAAAAAGGTATAAGAGATTTGTTTGACTATTAACGAAAACCCAAATGAAAACCATTACAACAAGCCCACAACAGGGCAGCAGCAACACACACGCCAACCCCAAGGCCACGCATCAGACGAGCCGACAACTCCATCACCCGAGCAACCCAAAGCCGACAACCTACAACCAAAACCGAAGCCGCCACTCGGGCATCCACGCCGACCCGAAGGTCGCACACCAGACGAGCCGAGGGCTCCATCACCCTAGCAACCTGAAATCGACAATCTACAACCAAAACGAAGCCGCCGGTCCGGCATCCACGCCCCATCAACCTGGCGTATTATAGGTTACGTATTCAATCCTTGGGGGGTGGTGACTTCATATCATGGCATTTTGAAAAGAATGGATTATTCTCTGTGAAAAGTGCGTACAACCTGGCGTTAAAGCTTAAAGATCGAAAAGATAATTTGAGGCAATCGAGTACTGCTATTAATGAAGAAGGAGGCTCCGGGGTATCATATGAAAGGCCAGCATCCCACAAAATATTAGAATTTGGTTGAAGTGCAATGTTTAACAACCTCGCGGTTAAGGTTAATAGAGTTATGCATCATCAAGCTACCAGTCGTGTGTGCTCTATTTGTGGGATTGAGGATGAAAGTACTTATCATGCTCTTGTGACTTGTCCTAATGCTCTTGCTTTTTGTTGCGCATTGAGGGACGCATGGAATTTTCTGAGGGAAGATGTTTTCAAATTTTCTATCTCGAACTCGTTGATTAGTTTATTAGACCAGCTGAGCTCAACTCAGTGGGAGCATATCCTCTTTCTTTTCTAGAGAGCTTAGCATTTGAGAAATGATATTATTTTCTTAAAAGGAAAAGAATATGTCACCGATCCGCTTGGTCTTCCTTTACGCCATGTCATCCTATTGCTGAGGTGGTCTCTAATAACAAGAAAAGGAGGTGGTGGCTGGGTTTAGGTCAATTACCATCATTTTGAGGAACCAATAGGTGTGGTTGTCGCCCTTTGCTGGACATATCAAGATCAATGTGACACCAGTTTTGTGAAGGGTTTGAGTGCAGGAAGCATTGGTGTGGTGGCTAGGAACTCTTCTGGAGACATTGTTATCTCGTCTTGGGACTTTATTGGGTTGTGTTATGGAGTGGAAGAAGTGGAGCTTCAGATGTGCCTAGCTGAACTTTATATAGGTATCTCTCTTCACATGCCTATTTTTTGACACTTAATGCATATTTCTGGCTTTTTTTCTTGCAAATGAAAGTCTTGACAGATCCCGCTCAATGACCTGAAAAACAAAGCGTTTGGCATCCTCAAGCTTCTGAATAGTTTCTAGTTAGCTAAAACCAATAGGCATGCCAATATGATGTCGCGTAAGATTGCAAAATATAGTGGTGTGGCAATGTTCTTCTTAATAGTTTCCGCTATCCATGTGGTTTGCTGTAACGATCGATTGTAATAACATTTTAATAATTAATAGTCCTATATGGGAAGATGTTTTAAAACATCAAGTACCTCTCCTATAAAATTGAGCAAGTAATAATTTTTCCCAAATTCTTCCCTGTGCACGCACACCATCTAGATGAAATGGAGGTTGGTCTTGCATGCATGCATGTGTTAATCTTTTTTGTTTTCTAGTGCATGTGGTTGTTGTCATTAAATGCGTTCACACTGATTACCTCATTTCGAAAAGGACAGATCCACGTACATTCATTTCGAAGTTTTACATTTTAAAAAGTCATATCTTTCAAACCACGTGTTAGAATTCAGATCCGTTTTCACTGCTGAACTCTTGCGACGAGATCTTTGAAACTAGATCCCGCATGGGTATATTTCAACGAATTTTTTTCAATGCCAAGTTTGGTGCTATATGGTGCAACTTTAATACTGTATTGTGCAACTTTAGTACTACATCGTGCAACTTTTTCCAAAACTAATTTTTGGATATGCATGATTCAACTTTCTATGAGACTGCAATCTAGCAACCATGACAACTTTAGTGTGCAACTAGTCTACTGTCCCGACCAACTACCTAATAGTCGATGTGCAACCCTCCTTCGTACTTATGGATGTGTAATTTTCCACTGTTGGCACACCCTAACCCCACCTTCCCCTGCGAGTGATGTGTGCAACTTAGTCTATTGTTCAAGCCAAACTGCCTATTGATACGTCTTCAACGTATCTACTTTTTTCACGCTTTTTCTCTTGTTTTGGACTCTAATTTGCATGATTTGAATGAAACTAACCCTGGACTGACGCTGTTTTTAGCAGAACTACCATGGTGTTGTTTTTTATGCAGAAATAAAAGTTCTCGAAATGGAATGAAACTTTGCGAGGATTTTTTATATCAATAATGAGATTTTCTGGAGCCAAGACCTGCAGGAGAGGGGCACCTGGGTGGGCACAACCCACCAGGGCGCGCCCCCTCTCCTGGCGCGCCCAGGTGGGTCGTACCCACCTGGTGTCCCTGCAGACAACCCCCTGATACTATAAAATCACATATTTTCAGAAAAAATGGGGGAGAAAGAATTATCGCGATCCACGAGACAGAGTCGTCGCCAATGTAACACCCCAGATTCGATGCGCCAGGTGTCTTCCAGCTATTCGTCGTTGTTGCCATATCATTTGCTTGCGTGTTGCATTTTGTCATGTCATCATCTGCATTTCTTCTGCATGTTTTTCAAAACTTGCATCCGTTCGGGTTCCGTTGGTTCTCTCCGTTGTCCGCTCTGAGCACAGACACACTCGCACGCGCCCGTCGCACCTCTCAGACCTTGTTTCGTGAGCGGGAGAAAAACGTTCTAAGAATGGGCCGAGATTTACTGAGTGGCCTTGGTATATCACCGACAGACCGCCCGTCAAATTTCGTTCCATTTGGAGGTCGTTTGATCCCCCACCGGTTAACCGTGTAACCCCGAAAGCCCCTTCCCTTTGCAGCCCACCACCCCTCCAAACAGCCTACCTAGCCCATCTAAACCCCCTCCATGCTCTCCGCCGTTCGATCACGATCGTATGGGCGAAAACCGCACCTCATTTGTACTCTCCTAGCTCCCTCTACCTATAAAAACACCCCCTCCCCCGAAATTTCGGATCAAATTCACCCCTAACCCTAGCTCCACCCTCCTCTGCGCCGCCGGACATGTTCGGACGACGCTGGACACGTCCAGCGCCGCCGCCCCGATGAATACGTAGCGGGCACGTGGCCCTCCGCCACCTCCCACCGCCGCCGGCCTGCGGGGCCCAAGTCGGGCCCGCGCGGCCTGCCCGCCGCCGCCGCTCGCCC
>NC_041381.1:341371725-341377298 GCF_002162155.2 Triticum dicoccoides | reverse complement strand
CGCCTCCCCGACTCGCCGGCCGCGCCTCCCCGCCCCGCCATGTCGTCGGCGCCGCCCCTCCGCCACCGTCCTAGCTCGCCGTCAGCCGGATCCGGGCCGGGGCCGCCTCCCCGCGCCGCTTCTGCCTCGTCTCCAGCGAGATCCGCCGCCGCATCGTTTTCCGTGCAAACTCGAGGTTGCCCCGATTTTCCCCGTCTCGAAATATTTACTTTCTGGTGCCCCTTTTGTCATGTCATAACTTCTTCTGTCCTGCTCCGATTTGTGCGTGTAATATGTTGAAATGTTCACTGTGAGATTCTCTTCATTTCATTCAATTGTGTCATGCTTGTTTGAGTTCATCTTGATGCCCTAATCATCGTTGCAAGAGTGCTATATGATGTTAACCTGCTGAAACTGTTATAACTTGATGTTTTGTCTTTTTCGTTGCATTTTGTGTGTGCATCCTATGAGCTTGATGTCTACATGAGTTTTGAGCTACATCATGCCATCTTTACAGTGGTGCTATCCATGTATTTTTGTGAGTCTTGTAGTGAGTGCATCAAGCTCGTGAAGTAGGGTACTTGCTGTTACTGGTTTAGCTAGGCTGAATCTGTTATATCATGATGCTATGTAAACATGTTGCTACAAGTCATTCTATGCATAATCTGGAGATGTTCACTGAGGATGTTTTGTTACACATGTCATGCTCTATCCATACATGCCCTTGGTTGCATTTATAGCCTGCCGTAGCTTGTTGTAATCATGCTCCAAACTTGCTAAATAATTTTGCTGTCAGCCTGTTAACATTAAGTTCAGTTTTGCCATGAGTGTTGCTAGTGATCCATGCACCCTATGACTATGATATTGCCATGTTTAGCTCCATAAATGTGTCTTCTTACTGTTGGTCACCTTGCAATGCCATGTATTGCTCTGTGGTGAGTTTTACAAGCTCACCAACATGCCCACTTATCGTTGTTCTTGTCATGTACTGCTATTCTGAATCTGTCATGTCATTTGCCATGTTTGCATGGATGCTACCATCTTTTCTGTTGATCTTTGGAATTAGTTCAGTAAGGGAGTTTTGTTCTTTGTCTTTAGTATTAGCATGCCATGCTCTATTTTTCCATGATAGCTTGCTGTAACATGTTGTTTGATAGCTCTAAACATTGCAACCTGATGTTTTTTCGGCCATGTCCAGTGATTTCTGCCAAGTCTGTGAAGCTATTATTATTTGCAATCTTGTCGTGTCCTTTTGAGCATGTTATATTGTTTTCTGGAGATAGCTTAGTGTTCATGTTTTATTATGCTTCATATGTACATCACGTCCATGCCATTTGTCTTCATGGTGACGTGTTGTAGCATATTTTCATGATGTTGGCAAGATGCCTAGTTGTTGTTTTGGACAGCTTGTCCTTCAAACTTGTTTCATGTGTATGTGTTGAACCGTTGCTCCGTTTGGAGTGTGCTCTATATGAAACTTGCTTAGATTTGTATGTAGTTTTATCTTGTCATGTTGAATCCTTGTTTTGAGAGTGTTTGCTTGATGTTTGTATGCATTTTGCATCAATGCCATGTTTAACTTGTTTTGCTCATATCTTCTACTCCCTCCGTTCCCAAATATTTGTCTTTCTAAACATTTCAAATGGTTACAACATACGAATGTATGTAGACATATTTTAGAGTGTAGGTTCACTCATTTTGCTTCGTATGTAGTCACTTGTTAAAATCTCTAGAAAGACAAATATTTAGGAACGGAGGGAGTAGGTCGTAGCTCCGAACTAATTGAACTTTATATGTAACTTGACTAGAACTTCCTGTAGATCATCTTGGTGCATCTTAACTTGCTGTTTAACAACTTGAACATAAGGTTTATTCAGATCTGTACCAATTTCGAAATTTGCATATGAGGACTTACCGGACTTGTTATATGTTGTACCAGCCTCATTTAAACTTGCTTTGACGTGTTGTTCTTGTTTGCATCATCTCTTGCCATGAGTAGCATCATTTAACCTTGTCATGCATCATACTTGGTTGAATCATGCCATGACTATGTGTTGTGTGTTTACCTTGTTGCTTGCTTCTTTCCGGTTGTGCTCCTTCTCGTTAGTTCCTGTTTCGTTGCGATCGTGAGGATTCGTTCGTCTACGCTTGGTTCGTCTCCGTGGCTTCATCTTCTTCATGGACTCGTTCTTCTTCCTAGCGGGATTTCAGGCAAGATGACCGTCACCCTGGATCTCTCTACTATCATTGCTATGCTAGTTGCTTCGTTCTATCGCTTTGCCGCGCTACCTATCTCTTGTTGATCAAGCCTCCCAAACTGCCATGTCAGCCTCTAACCTTTTCACCCTTCCTAGCAAACCGTTGCTTGGCTATGTTACCGCTTTGCTCAGCCCCTCTTATAGCGTTGTTAGTTGCAGGTTAAGTTGAAGATTGCTCCATGATGGACAGGATTATGTTGGGATATCACAATATCCCTTATTTAATTAATGCATCTATATACTTGGTAAAGGGTGGAAGGCTCGGCCTTATGCCTGGTGCTTTGTTCCACTCTTGCGGCCCTAGTTTCCGTCATACCGGTGTTATGTTCCTTGATTTTGCGTTCCTTACGCAGTTGGGTGATTTATGGGACCCCCTTGACAGTTCACTTTGAATAAAACTCCTCCAGCAAGGCCCAACCTTGGTTTTACCATTTGCCTACCTAAGCCTTTTTTCCCTTGGGTTTCCGGAGCCCGAGGGTCATCTTTATTTACCCCCCCCCCCCGGGCCAGTGCTCGTCGTGAGTGTTGGTCCAACCTGTCAGTCGGTGGTGGCCACCAGGGGCAACTCTGGGCTGGCCTACCGGAAGCTTGGACAATCTGATGTGCCCTGAGAACGAGATATGTGCAGCCCTTATCGGGATTTGTTGGCACATTCGGGCGGCTTTGCTGGTCTTGTTTTACCATTGTCGAAATGTCTTATAACCGGGATTCCGAGACTGATCGGGTCTTCCTGGGAGAAGGAATATCCTTCGTTGACCATGAGAGCTTGTGATGGGCTAAGTTGGAACACTCCTGCAGGGTATAAACTTTTGAGAGTCGTGCCCGCGGTTATGTGGCAGATGGGAATTTGTTAACATCCGGTTGTAGAGTACTTGACACCAGATTCGAATTAAAACGCATCAACCGCGTATGTAGCCATGATGGGCTCTTTTCGGTGGAGTCCGGGAAGTGAACACGGTTTTGGGTTATGTATGAACGTAAGTAGTTTCAGGATCACTTCTTGATCACTTCTAGCTTCTCGACTGTTCTGTTTGCTTCTCTTTTCGCTCTTATTTGCGTATGTTAGCCACCATATATGCTTAGTCGCTACTGCAACCTCACCACTTATCCTTTCCATACCCATTAAGCTTTGCTAGTCTTGATACCCATGGTAATGGGATTGATGAGTCCTCGTGGCTCACAGATTACTACAACAACAGTTGCAGGTACAAGTTATGCGATGACCATGACGCGAGAGCGATGCTTGCTTGTTTTGGAGTTCTTCTTCTGCTTCTTCTTCGATCAGGAGATAGGTTCCAGGTCGGCAGACTGGGCTAGCAGGGTGGATGTCGTTTGAGCTTCTGTTTTTGTTTCATTCGTAGTCGGATGTTAATCTTATGTATGATGTATTATTGTACCCTTGCGGCATTTTTATGCCTTGTATGTATCCCCATCTATTATGTAATGTTGATGTAATGATATCCACCTTGCAAAAGTGTATCAATATGCGGCTCTATCCTTAGTGGGACCTTCGAGTCTCTTTATGATAGTATTGCATATTGGGCGTGACAGCCAAGCCCTGTTCTTTCTTGGGAGGGCAGATCTGGAGTCCGTTTGGGACACAGGAGAGGGGAATCTTCGTTCTTCGTCATCACCAACGCATCTCCATCGCCAATTCCATGATGCTCCCCACCGGGAGTGAGTAATTCCTTCGCAGGCTTGCTGGTTGGTGAGGAGTTGGATGAGATTCATCATGTAATCAAGTTAGTTTTGTTAGGGCATGATCCCCCAGTATCCACTATGTTCTTAGATTGATGTTGCTATGACTTTGCTATGCTTAATGCTTGTCACTTTGGCCCGGGTGCCATGAAGTTAGATCTGAACCGTTTATGAATTCATCATTATATCCATGTTTTAGATCCGATCTTGCAAGTTATAGTCACCTACTACGGTTATGATCCGACAACCCCGGAGTGACAACAACCGGGCCCACTCTCGGTGATGACCGTAGTTTGAGGAGTTCATGTATTCACTATGTGTTAATACTTTGTTCCGGTTCTCTATTAAAAGGAGGCCTTAATATCCCTTAGTTTCCAATATGGACCTCGCTACAACGGGAGGGTAGGACAAAAGATGGCATGCAAGTTCTTTTAATAAAGCACGTATGACTATTTACGGAATACATACCTACATTATATCGATGAACTGGAGCTAGTGTGGTATCGCCCTAGGTTATAACTGTCACATGAATGAATATCATCCGACAAGTCATCGATCCAATGCCTACAAATTTATCATATATTGTTCTTGCTAAGTTACTACTATTGCTACTGCTATCGTTACTGCTACAATATCACTGCTACCACTGTTACTGTTACCATTACTACTGTTGCTATCATCAAAACTATCATACTACTGTGCTACTAATCACTTTGCTGCAGATAATTAATCTCCAGGTGTGGTTGAATTGACAACTCAGCTGCTAATACCTTCAAATATTTTTTGGCTCCCCTTGTGTCGAATCTATAAATTTGGGTTGAATACTCTACCCTCGAAAACTGTTGTGATCCCCTATGCTTATGGGTTATCACCTATTAGTCAATGTGCAACTCATTGCCCTCCCTATTTGTGGACATGTATTTTTCAGGTGGCGGGGGAGACAAACAGAGTTGCACATAGTCTGTTGTTGGGGAACGTGGTAATTTCAAAAGAAATCCTACGATCACGCAAGATCTATCTAGGTGATCCATAGCAACGAGATGGGAGAGTGTGTCCACGTACCTTCGTAGACCGAAAGCAGAAGCGTTAGTTAACGCGGTTGATGTAGTCGAATGTTGTGACGCCCGGGTAACTAAGCTACAACAACCCTCTACTAATGATGCCACGTCACTTCGATTACTGTTGATAATCTCGCGTGAGTTCGAAACCGATTCAAATTCAAATTAAAAATCAAGCAGAAAATAAAACTTTTCAAATAGTAAAACTAAAATGTTCAGAGTGAACCAGATATTGCATAGGTAATTATAGTGGAGAAAATGTCTTTTTATATAAAATAGTTAACTGCACTAAATTAATTAAAACAACAGCAAGACTAATATTTAAATGCCTTTTAAATACTAAACAAATATAAAATAATAGTTTAGGGTGCCAAATTAATTATGGCATTGTTATTAGTATTAGTACTAATTTAGGGGCTAGGTTTATAGTTTGTAAAACTAAAGTAAAATAGAAACAGAAAATAAATAAAAGGAAAAGGGCAAAACAAAATCACATACCCCCCGGCCAATTGGGCCAAACGGCCCAGCCGGCCAGCCCAACTGGACCCAACCGGCCCAACCCGCACTCCCCTTAACCCCC
>NC_041381.1:341346113-341371502 GCF_002162155.2 Triticum dicoccoides | reverse complement strand
GGAGCCGCCCACCGGACCGCACCGTCCTCATCTCCTCTCTGTCATCCCCTCGTCACCGGACTGCACCCGCTCATCATCACCGTGCGCCACCACCACCGCCAAAGGCCCCGCCGTCGCCGCCCGGATCGCCCGCCGCCTCGCGTCTCAGACCTCGTCGCCCGCTTCCTCGTCCTCCTCCCCGAAGGCCCCTCCTCTCCCCTGCAAGCGCATGTGAGCGCACCCTCCTTCCCTCCTACCCCGTGGTCACCGCCGTACGCTCGCGCTCCGCGCCTTGTCGTGGCCACACCCGGACCCGCTCTGCCCCGCGCCCCGCCCGCGATTAACGTGGATTGCGCGTGCCCGCGCGCCAACTGCCGCACCGGCCGCGTCGTTGTTTCTCCCCACCTCGACTACTCCCATCGCCGTCATGCACGCCGGTTGCGCCGGTCCCGGACATCCCCTACTGCTACACCCCGTGGCCGCTGCCGCACTGTCCAACCGTTCCCCTGCCGCCCTGCCCTGCAGCCACCTCCACCGCCCCCTCACGCGGGCCCGCTGTCCTCTGCTGCAGTCCGGCACTCGGCCGGCCTCGCCGGTGCCGTTCCCGTCCAGCCTCGTCGCGGCCCCGGTCGTCGCTCGACGCCGGCGCCCATCGGCGGCCGCTCGGCCTTCGCCTGGTCGGGCATCGCTAGCGCCCGCAGCTCGTAACCGCTAGCACCCAGCGCCCGCTAAGGCCCTGGGCCAATGACCAGTGGGGCCTCGCCCCTGAGAACAAAAAAAAGGAAAAGAAAATAATAAAAATAAAAATACTAATTAATTAATTAATTAAGTTAATTAACTTAATTAATCATGTTTAATTAACCTAATTAATCTGTTAATTAAACTAACTAGGTTAATTAGTTAACAGTCAATGACTAACAGACCCCACACGTCAGTTTGACTAAGTCAACAGCCGATTGACTGCCGACATCATGCTGACGTCATAATTACATTTTCTAGTTAAATTAATTCAGTTAATTCAAAAAAATGAATTAAATCTTTAAAATTAATATAAAATAATCTGTAACTCGGATGAAAATGTTTTATACATGAAAGTTGCTCAGAACGACGAGACGAATCCGGATACGCAGCGCGTTTGTCTGCCACACCTTCCTAGCATAGCAAACACGCAACTTTCCCCCTCTAGTTCACCTGTCCGAAAACACAAAACACCGGGGATACTTTCCCGGATGTTACCCCCTTTCGCCGGTATCACCTACTACCGCGTTAGGGCACACCTAACCCCGCTCATTGTCATGGCATGCATCGTCATGCTTATGTTTGCATTGTATTTACTGTTTCTTCCCCCTCTTCTCTCCGGTAGACTACGATACCGACGCTGCTGCTGCCCAGTTCGGCTACGGAGTTGACGACCCCTCCTTTTTGCCAGAGCAACCAGGCAAGCCCCCCCTTGATCACCAGATATCGCCTATTCTTATCTATACTGCTTGCATTAGAGTAGTGTAGCATGTTACTGTTCGGTTACTCCTATTCTGTGCATAGCCTGTCATTGTTGCTACAGTCATTGATACCATACCCGCAATCCTAAATGCTTAGTATAGGATGCTAGTTTATCATCATTGGCCCTACATTCTTGTCAGTCTGCCTTGCTATACTATTGGGTCGTGATCACTCGGGAGGTGATCACGGGTATATACTATACATATATACATACTACAGATGGTGACTAAAGTTGGGTCGGCTCGAGTAGTACCCGCGAGTGATTCACGGATTGGGGGCTGAAAGGACCTTTGTCCCGACGGCCCTCTGTGTGGATCTTTGTGGCGGAGCGACAGGGCAGGTTGAGACCACCTAGGCGAGAGGTGGGCCTGGCCCTGGTCGACGTTCGTGGTTGCTTCATAATAACATGCTTAACGAGATCTTGGTATTTGATATAAGTCTGGCCACTGGCCTATACGCACTAACCAACTACGCGGGAAACATATGGGCACTCGACGTCGTGGTATCAGCCAAAGCCTTCGTGACGTTAGCGACTGAGCGGCGCGCGCCGGATTGGACCGTCAGCCTACTCTTGTATTAAGGGGGCTAGGTCTGCTTCCGGCCGCGTATGCAACGTGCAGGTGTGCAATGGGCGATGGGCCCAGACCCCTGCGCGCGTAGGATTTAGACCGGCGTGCTGACCTCTCTGTTGTGCCTAGGTGGGGCTGCGACGTGTTGATCTTCCGAGGCCGGGCATGACCCAGGAAAGTGTGTCCGGCCAAATGGGATCGAGCGTGTTGGCTTATGTGGTGCACCCATGCAGGGAAGTTTATCTATTCGAATAGCCGTGTCCCTCGGTAAAAGGACGACCCGGAGTTGTACCTCGACCTTAAGACAACTAGAACCGGATACTTAATAAAACACACCCAGACAAGTTCCACAGACAACCCGGTGATCGCTTTTCCACAGGGCGACGAGGGGAGGATCGCCGGGTAGGATTATGCTATGCGTTGCTACTTGGAGGACTTCAATCTACTCTCTTCTACTTGCTGCAAGACGGAGGCTGCCAGAAGCGTAGTCTTCGATAGGACTAGCTATCCCCCTCTTATTCTGGCATTCTGCAGTTCAGTCCACTGATATGGCCTCCTTACACATAAACCCATGCATTTGTAGTGTAGCTCCTTGCTTGCGAGTACTTTGGATGAATACTCACGGTTGCTTTGCTCCCTCTTTTCCCCCGTTTTCCTCTTGTTCCCGGATGCCGCAGCCAGACTTTGGAGCCCAGGAGCTAGACGCCACCGTCGATGACGACTACTACACTGGAGGTGCCTACTACTATCTGCAGGCTGCTGACGACGACCAGGAGTAGTTTAGGAGGATCCTAGGCAGGAGGCCTGCGCCTCTTTCGATCTGTATCCTAGTTTGTGCTAGCCTTCTTAAGGCAAACTTGTTTAACTTATGTCTGTACTCAGATATTGTTGCTTCCGCTGACTCGTCTATGATCGAGCACTTGTATTCGAGCCCTCGAGGCCCCTGGCTTGTATTATGATGCTTGTATGACTTATTTATGTTTTTAAGTTGTGTTGTGATATTTTCCCGTGAGTCCCTAATCTTGATCGTACATGTTTGCGTGCATGATTAGTGTATGATTGAATCAGGGGCGTCACAAGTTGGTATCAGAGCCGACTGCCTGTAGGAATCCCCCTTTCCAACTCTTTGGCCGAAGTTGAGTCTAGTCGATGAAAATTGTTTTACTAACTTGGCTGTGCATCCCATGGGCCCACATCGCCAATTGGGTGGTATTAGGATCTTTTATTCCTCATCTATAATCTATACTCTGGGATTCCGATCTCTCTTCTATTCAGGTTAAATGATTTTAGCAACGCTAACTCTAGGTTCTCATACTTACTTCCTCCCGGAGAGTCCCTCACTCCAGATGATTGCTTGGTTCACCGAAGGATTTCAAAGATACTCTTCGATGTTCTCTCAAGACTTTATGCTCACCGCTTTTTGCTATCCCCTACCATTGTTATATCCTTGTGGATAACTGCATACACTTGCCATTCTTGCAGTTAATCCCATTGATCTTGTTCTTTACAAGATGCCCTGAACTGCTCTCCGTTTTCCCGAGAATCCTTTGAGCTTACTGTCTTGCTTTTCTTTGCCACTTGAATATCCCTACGGATAATTCTTGCACTTATCGAGTATCCGCTCATCCCTAGTTGATTCGTGTATTTCACAAAAGTCTTCAAAAGACCATTCGATCTTCCAAAAATCCTGAGCGGCCTATTGCTCTTGATATTCTTGCTTGCTTGCATTATGGTTAATCGAATAAGTCTCGTAATCTTATTGGCATCTCTTGTCATTATCATTGTGAGTCCGTTGATGCAATTTGTTGCGAATGCTCGCAATCCTCAATCAGATCTTAGAATTCATCCTTCTGGCTCAGACGTCATTTTAAACATGAGCTTGTTCTCGACCAATCTATTTGCCGTCAATCGTACCCTTAGGTCTATTGAACTTAAACTTATCCACCCTTGATCAGAGCGTCCTCTTCTGATCCCTCGATTCGGAAATCATAATTCCTTTGATATCTAAACATCGAATCATTCAGATGTTCTATAATCTGATGCCATTGCATTCTTTCTTCAACTGATTGTGTGCCGATGCTCACATCAGCTCCGCTATCGACCGTTAGATCCTTTGAGGACCATCAGATCCTTTTTTGAATTTTATCCGATAGCGTCCTTCCTATTCAATCACTTGGGAAGTTCTTTCCCTGATACATAATGCCATTAGTAAATCCTATTCTCGGATTTGGCCAACCATGCTTTGCTTTCGAGCATGTGTTATTTATCCTTGAGATTTGTGGTATATGTTTCTAAGATACCCTGATGGGTTGAACCTATGCCTTACTTAATATATGTGAACCCGAAAGTTTTCACGGGTCATACTCCTTTGGTAATTTACCAGGTAGGTTTTCACACTGAAATCATTCTTAAGAGCTGCGAATGGAAGGTTATACATTGAAGAAGTGGGAGTCGACCTTGAACTTTGTGTTCATGCCCATGGACACGATGTATATCCTATCATGGAAGCTTCTGGTAATAATAACTATTTCCTTGATATAGTATCATTTGGTATCTGTGAATTGATCCTTTGCAATCGTGGTTCCGACCATATTTTCTCCTTGATTCCATTTCTCGGACAAGTTAAAGCACTTGTCTTTTGCACATCAATACCCCTCTGCAACGTCTATTATGATCTACCTTCGAGTATTACCCCGTGGTATCTCGATAATATCACAAAACCATATTACTTCTTATGAGTTCTTCAAGTATTATTTCTCACCGATTCCAATTTTCCCCGGGTTTTGAGTTGATAGACACTCAAGGACACCGATAGTGAATCGAGTCTATACTCTGATTCAATAACTCTAAGTAATTTTCATTGCTTACGAGTTTAATAATCCTTCAAGTCATTCCTAGCCCGGTTGACTATATCATTATCGTGCTAAAATTTAACTGTGCTACCTGGTCCTTCTTCTCGGAGCTCAATTTTCGAAGATGACCTAATCTTACGTCGATCTTCCTCGTCATATCATTTCTCCTTGAACAACAAACTTGATTTCTAGTTTGTGTCGTACCCTTGGTTCCCATAACCTTTCGCTTCATCATTCCTTTGACTTGATGTCATCGCCGATCGATTACATCTTCATGAAATCTCTCGACAATTGTGTCGTGATCATCATCAAACATTCCGAGCTCTTATAGGATATCAATCGAATCCGTGAGGAGTAATACCATCCTTGCCCCTCGATGAATTGTGTTATCATCGACAACATTCTTGCCTTCCCCAACGCAAACTTGTTCATGTTTTTTTGTTGTACCTTGATTTCCTTGCTATCTGGCTTAGGTTATGATCTACCTTGTAGTATTATTGTCTTCTGTATCAAGAAAGTTGTGAGAATTTCACCACCTCTTAAGAATTCTTGATGCGGGTGATACCTTTTGCCATATTCGTTCATTCCTTGGTCCCCGTGTTACTTCTAACCGAAAAACCGACAATCGAACTATGATGTGCGACTTTAAAACTTCTAGCAATCCTATTGCTTTGAAGTTAATGGTCGATGTTTCATTCTTAGCCTATTGGTTATTGAATCACCATTCTAACATCTGATCAGGCTACCTATGCCCATATTTTGAGCGCACCTTTCAACCAATGTTTAATTGTGTATGTTTTCCTCGGGCATACATCATTATATCATTTGATCTGACAAGTGTTATCTTCTTGTTCACATAATTGTGGAAATCCATCTTGTCGGAAATCTTGATGAATTGTCGCTGAGTCCCTCAGTCACCTCCTTGTCTTCTCCCTGGTTTGATGATGAACTCTTGTTTTGAAACTCGCTTCGATAGTTCAATTCCCGAGAATCTTACAATGTCACCTCGACAATTTGTGTTGCACCTTTTCTTCTCAGACATCCTGAGTATGAGGTATCATGACATCAATCATATCTGAATCTTGGTCAGATATGATGATTGGAACATATTTCCAGGAGTTATAACATCTTTACATGACCCGGTAAGGTGATGTCATGCCTAGCACACCTGGCCGGAGGCCCTATTGTTATAGTTTCCTTTTCAACAAGGTTATCCATTCTTCCATGAGGAAATTGTAAGACTTATTCTATAAGTTGTTCCTGATGGATCCTTCGTGTATCCAAAGTCTGACCTTTGCTTAAAGACCATGTCAATGCTATCTCGAAGCATGTCTATGGTACTCTGATCATCGATAAGAACATTTGAAGCACCATGCTAAATTTCCTTTATCAATTTTTCAAACCCCGTTGTTTCGGTGATGTCATAAAGTTCCTCTCCCCTAACCTAAATGGTTTTCTACGTTATATCCTGTTATGGATATCATGCTCTACTTGTCCTTGGGAAGGATATACCCCTGAATTATGTGTTTAAACACACTTTTCTTTCCATTATTCTGATTAAATCTGATAGACACTTTTCCCCTTCCATTGGTTTGTTTAAACCCTTTCTATGGTCTATATGATATAAGCAGTAATAATTCCCTGCTTGTGCAAACACATCGGTGTACAACTCTGTCAGTAAGATCCTGTTACTATTGTTGATGACATTCCGGTAACCACCGATGGGCGATAACTTTGCCAATTGGTTCTCCTCGTTCAACAAGCAGGAAAACTGCTCTCTTCGTCCCCGTCCTTGGTACCGACATTGTGGCCGACATAGCTGACAAGCTATTCACTGACATGCCTCCCTATCGCGGCTGTGCAAGATGTCACCACCCTTCCTACTTTCAACCCACATGGTGGGCCCATAACCCACATGTCCACTGGATCGAAACCTGACTCTTCTTTATAACCCGGATTCTAATGATTATTCCTCACACTTGGCTTCGTATTTAATTCACAGGCCACCTTCCTAGTGCTCTATTCTGGTATCAGACGCAATACTTACTCTCGCTGCTCTAAACCCCTTTCTCACTCTGGTTCAGACTTCGAGCAACTATCTATCCGCTTGGAACCTCTTATTGTACCTTCGTACCTTACTCTCGATGTATTTTATATGTTTAATTCGAGAGATACTCTTATGCTCATTCATGGGTTAACCCCAGATTGTTTCCCTCATAAGCATTTTGTCGTAGCCGAGCTGCCCCTTACTGATTAGTAAGTACGTTGGAGTTCCCAAAGAAAAGGACGACTTCACCATGATAACCTGAAGCAGAGAAATGCAGACATCAATGTAATGGATGGACCTCTTCGAGAAGAGCAACCAAGACCGAGATGACTCGTTAGAATTTCGTAACCAAAATTTCCCCCCTTACTCCCGCTCGTAAATCTCAGGACGAGATTTCTTGTAGTGGAGGAGAATTGTGACGCCTGGGTAACTAAGCTATAACAACCCTCTACTAATGATGCCACGTCACTTCGATTACTATTGATAATCTCGCGTGAGTTCGAAACCGATTCAAATTCAAATTAAAAATCGAGCAGACAATAAAACTTTTCAAATAGTAAAACTAAAATGTTCAGAGTGAACAGGATATTGCATAGGTAATTATAGTGGAGAAAACGTCTTTTTATATAAAATAGTTAACTGCACTAAATTAATTAAAACAACAGTAAGACTAATATTTAAATGCCTTTTAAATACTAAACAAATATAAAATAATTGTTTAGGGTGCCAAATTAATTATGGCATTGTTATTAGTATTAGTACTAATTTAGGGGCTAGGTTTATAGTTTGTAAAACTAAAGTAAAATAGAAACAGAAAATAAATAAAAGGAAAAGGGCAAAACAAAATCACATACCCCCCGGCCAATTGGGCCAAACGGCCCAGCCGGCCAGCCCAACTGGACCCAACCGGCCCAACCCGCACTCCCCTTAACCCCCACCGACAGGAACCCTAGGTTCCAACCACCCCACTCCCCCCACGACCCCGCTCCTCCCTCTCCCCGATCTAGATCGGGGGGCAACGACGCCCCTTGCTGCTCGCCCGACGCCGCGCCTCGATAGACCGCCGGAGCCGGAGCCGCCCACCGGACCACACCATCCTCATCTCCTCTCCGTCATCCCCTCGTCACCGGACCGCACCCGCTCATCATCACCGTGCGCCACCACCACCGCCGAACACCCCGCCGTCGCCGCCCGGATCGCCCGCCGCCTCGCGTCTCCGACCTCGTCGCCCGCTTCCTCGTCCTCCTCCCCGAAGGCCCCTCCTCTCCCCTGTAAGCGCATGTGAGCGCCCCCTCCTTCCCTCCTACCCCGCGGTCACCATCATACGCTCGCGCTCCGCGCCTTGTCGTGGCCACACCCGGACCCGCTCTGCCCCGCGCCCCACCCGTGGTTAACGTGAACTGCGCGTGCCCGCGCGCCAACTACCGCGCCGGCCGCGTCGTCGTTTTTCCCACCTCGGCTACTCCCATCGCCGTCATGCACGCCGGTTGCGCCGGTCCCGGACCTCCCCTACTGCTACACCCCGTGGCCGCTGCCGCACTGTCCAACGGCTCCCCTGCTGCCCTGCCCTGCAGCCACCTCCACTGCCCCCTCGCACGGTCTCGCTGTCCCCTGCTGCAATCCGGCACTCGACCGGCCTCGCCGGTGCCGTTCCCGGCCAGCCTTGTCGCGGCCCCGGTCGTCGCTCGACGCCGGCGCCCATCGGCGGCCGCTCGGCCCTCGCCTGGTCGGGCATCGCTAGTGCCCGCAGCCCGTAACCTCTAGCGCCCAGCGCCCGCTAAGGCCCTGGGCCAATGACCAGTGGGTAGGGCTGGAAAAAAAGCTCGAAGCTCGTGAGCTAAACGAGTAGCTCGTGACTTGGCTCGAATCGACTCGAACTCGAAGAATAACGAGTCGAGCCAAGCTTTAGTTCAAGATCATTTATAGACCAAGTTAAACGAGCCAATCTCACGAGTACTCGTGTAACTCGTTTGGCTCGGTACAAAAGATCAGCCACTACCAATACAAAAAAAGATCAGACACTCAACACCCTATGTCCTAGGCGCACAACACAAGGGCTAGCCGTTGAAGGCCCAACCGCCTTGGAGACTCATGCGTTACAAGGAAATTACTATTGTTAGTGATATATATGTTTAATATATACATAATCATTTTTACAATATTTGAGAGTTTTATGTTCATATCTTTAATGAGCTTGACAAGCTAAACGAGCCAGCTCGCGAGTTATACGAGTCGAGCCAATCTTGGATTTGAGCTCGTTATAATAACGAGTCGAGTCGAGCTAGCTCGTTAACGAAACGAGCTCTAGCGAGTCGAGCCGAGCCGGCTCGACTCGGCTCGAATTCCAGCCCTACCAGTGGGGCCTCGCCCCTGAGAACAAAAAAAGGGAAACAAAATAATAAAAATAAAAATACTAATTAATTAATTAATTAACTAAGTTAATTAACTTAATTAATCATGTTTAATTAACCTAATTAATCTGTTAATTAAACTAACTAGGTTAATTAGTTAACAGTCAATGACTAACGGACCCCACACGTCAGTTTGACTAAGTCAACAGCCGGTTGACTGCCGACATCATGCTGACATCACGCTGATGTCATAATTACATTTTCTAGTTAAATTAATTCAGTTAATTCAAAAAAATGAATTAAATCTTTAAAATTAATATAAAATAATATGTAACTCGGATGAAAATGTTTTATACATGAAAGTTGCTCAGAACGACGAGACGAATTCGGATACGCAACCCGTTTGTCCGCCACACCTTCCTAGCATAGCAAACACGCAACTTTCCCCCTTCGACTCACCTGTCCGAAAACGCGAAACACCGGGGATACTTTCCCGGATGTTACCCCCTTTCGCTGGTATCACCTACTACCGCGTTAGGGCACACCTAACCCCGCTCATTGTCATGTCATGCATCGTCATGCTTATGTTTGCATTGTATTTACTGTTTCTTCCCCCTCTTCTCTCCGGTAGACTACGAGACCGACGCTGCTGCTGCCCAGTTCGACTACGGAGTTGACGACCCCTCCTTCTTGCTAGAGCAACCAGGCAAGCCCCCCCCCCCTTGATCACCAGATATCGCCTATTCTTCTCTATATTGCTTGCATTAGAGTAGTGTAGCATGTTACTATTCGGTTACTCCTATTCTGTTGCATAGCCTGTCATTGTTGCTACAGTCATTGATACCATGCCCGCAATTCTAAATGCTTAGTATAGGATGCTAGTTTATCATCATTGGCCCTACATTCTTGTCAGTCTGCCTTGCTATACTATTGGGTCGTGATCACTCGGGAGGTGATCACGGGTATATACTATACATATATACATACTACAGATGGTGACTAAAGTCGGGTCGACTCGAGGAGTACCCGCGAGTGATTCACGGATTGGGGGCTGAAAGGACCTTTGTCCCGACGGCCCTCTGTGTGGATCTTTGTGGCGGAGCGACAGGGCAGGTTGAGACTACCTAGGCGAGAGGTGGGCCTGGCCCTGGTCAACGTTCGTGGTTGCTTCATAATAACACGCTTAACAAGATCTTGGTATTTGATCTGAGTCTGGCCACTGGACTATACGCACTAACCAACTACGCGGGAAAGATATGGGCACTCGACGTCGTGGTATCAGCCGAAGCCTTCATGACGTCAGCGACTGAGCGGCGCGCGCCGGATTGGACCATAAGCCTGCTCTTTTATTAAGGGGTCTAGGTCTTCTTCTGGCCGCGTACGCAACATGCAGGTGTGCAATGGGCGATGGGCCCAGACCTCTGCGCGCGTAGGATTTAGACTGGCGTGCTGACCTCTCTGTTGTGCCTAGGTGGGGCTACGACGTGTTGATCTTCCAAGGCCGGGCATGACCCAGGAAAGTGTGTCCGGCCAAATGGGATCGAGCATGTTGGGTTATGTGGTGCACCCCTGCAGGGAAGTTTATCTATTCAAATAGCCGTGTCCCTCGATAAAAGGACGACCCGGAGTTGTACCTCGACCTTATGACAACTAGAACCGGATACTTAATAAAACACACCCAGACAAGTTCCACAGACAACCCGGTGATCGCTTTTCCACAGGGCGACGAGGGGAGGATCGCCGGGTAGGATTATGCTATGCCTTGCTACTTGGAGGACTTCAATCTACTCTCTTCTACTTGTTGCAAGACGGAGGCTGCCAGAAGCGTAGTCTTCGATAGGACTAGCTATCCCCCTCTTATTCTGGCATTCTGCAGTTCAGTCCACTGATATGGCCTCCTTACACATATACCCATGCATATGTAGTGTAGCTCCTTGCTTGCGAGTACTTTGGATGAGTACTCACGGTTGCTTTGCTCCCTCTTTTCCCCCGTTTTCCTCTTCTTCCGGGATGCCGCAACCAGACTTTGGAGCCTAGGAGCTAGACGCCACAGTCGACGACTACTACTACACTGGAGGTGCCTACTACTACGTGCAGGCTGCTGACGATGACCAGGAGTAGTTTAGGAGGATCCCAGGCAGGAGGCCTGTGCCTCTTTCGATTTGTATCCCAGTTTGTGCTAGCCTTCTTAAGGCAAACTTGTTTAACTTATGTCTGTACTCAGATATTGTTGCTTCCGCTGACTCGTCTATGATCGAGCACTTGTATTCGAGCCCTCGAGGCCCCTGGCTTGTATTATGATGCTTGTATGACTTATTTATGTTTTTAGAGTTGTGTTGTGATATCTTCCCGTGAGTCCCTGAACTTGATCGTACACGTTTGCGTGCATGATTAGTGTATGATTGAATCGGGGGCGTCACAAACGTCTTCGTGATCCAACCGATCCAGGTACCAAACATACGGCACCTCCGCGTTCAGCACACGTTCACCTCGATGACGTCCCTCATGCTCTTGATCCAGCTGAGGCCGAGGGAGAGTTTCGTCAGCACGACGTCGTGGTGACGGTGATGATGAAGTTAATGGCGCAGGGCTTCGCCTAAGCACTATGACGATATGACCGAGGTGTGTAACTATGGAGGAGGGCATCGCACACGGCTAAAAGATCAACTTGTGTGTTCTAGGGTGCCCCCTGCCCCCGTATATAAATGAGCAAGGGGAGGCCGGCCGGACCTCCTAGGGCGCGCCCCACACGGGGAGTCCTACTAGGACTACTAGTCCTAGTAGGATTCCACCAAGAGGGAGAGAGGGGGAGGAAGGAGAGGGAGAGGGAGAAGGAAAGGGGGGCGCCGCCACCCCTTCCCTAGTCGAATTCGGACCCAAGGGGGAGGGGGCGCACGGCCTGCCCTGGCCGCCCCTCTCTCTCTCCACCAAGGCCCATGAGGCCCATTACTTCCCCCGGGGGGTCCGGTAACCCTCCGGGACTCCCGTTTTATCCGAAACTTCTCTGGAACACTTCCCGTGTCCGAATATAGTCGTCCAATATATCAATCTTTATGTTTTGACCATTTCGAGACTCCTCGTCATGTCTGTTATCTCATCCGGGACTCCTAACAAACTTCGGTCATCAAAACACATAACTCATAATACAAATCGTCATCGAACGTTAAGCGTGCGGACCCTACGGGTTTGAGAACTATGTATACATGACCGAGACACATCTTCGGTCAATAACCAATAGCTGAACCTGGATGCTCATATTGGCTCCTACATATTCTACGAAGATCTTTATCGGTCAAACCGCATAACAACATACGTTGTTCCCTTTGTCATCGGTATGTTACTTGCCCGAGATTCGATCGTCCGTATCATCATACCTAGTTCAATCTCGTTACCGGCAAGTCTCTTTACTCATTCCGTAATACTTCATCCCGCAACTAACTCATTAGTTACAATGCTTTGCAAGGCTTATAGTGATGAGCATTACCGAGAGGGCCCATAGATACCTTTCCGAAACACGGAGTGACAAATCCTAATCTCTATCTATGCCAACCCAAGAAACACCTTCGGAGACACCTGTAGAGCACCTTTATAATCACCCTTTTACGTTGTGACGTTTGGTATCACACAAAGTGTTCCTCCGGTATTCGTGAAAGTGCGTTATATTGACTAGAGGGGGGGTGAATAGGCGATTTTTATGAATTCTTCACTGAGGAATTTGCTGGTGAGGAAATTCCTTAGCGAAGAACTACTTGCAGCGGAATAAGTACTCAGAAGTAAACATAAAAGGATACAAACATAGTCATCATGATGAAATGAAGACTAGCACAGAGTACAGAAAGCGTAAACACATGATAACAAGATGAAGACGGACAAACTGAAGAAATTGAACTGAGTAATTTGTGAAAGTCTTCAGTTAAAGTCTTCAAGCACTGGTATGAACAACATACAACACAGTAATGAGGAAATGAAAGAGTTGAGGAAATAGAACCAGTTAGTTGGTGAAGACAATAATTTGGTAAACCAGTTCCAACTGCTGTCTCAGTTGTACGTCTGGTTGGAGCGGCTGAGTATTTAAACTCGAGGACACGCAGTCCCGGACACCCAGTCTCTGAGCCGCAACTCAGGACACCCAGTCCTCACCGTATTCTCCTTGAACTAAGACCACGCAGGCCTCGTCCAATCACTCGTGGTAAGTCTTCAGGTGACTTCCAAACCTTCACAGACTTGGTCACTCGGTGATCCACAATTCCTCTTGGATGCTCTAGACCTTGACGCCTAGCCGTCTGGAAGAAGCACAGTCTTCAAAGGTAACAAGCGTCAGATCCACGCAGGATCAATTTCTTCAGTGATGCTCAATCACTTTGGGTTTGTGGGGGGTTTGGTTTTGGGATTTTCCTCACTTGATGATTTTCGCTCAAAGTCCTCGGAGGATGGGTTGCTCTCAGATGACAAGTGTCAAGTTCTCTCGGAGCAGCCAACCAACTAGTGGTTGTAGGGGGCGGCTATTTATAGCCTAGGGAGCAGCCCAACATGATAAGACATAAATGCCCTTCAATGATATGACCGTTAGGTGGATAAGATATTTTGGACAGCCGGCGCGCAGCACAGCAACGGTCGGAAATTTGACTCTCAAATTCCTCAGGGCTATCATGATCCCCACTGTGTAGGCGATTCGCACAGGCGAATTCCTAACCCCTCAGTCAGAACAAAGTCATCAGTGACCAGAAGAACTGCATCTCTGTCACTGAAGAACTTGACAGAACTGTATGAGATTTCCAATGGCTTCACTCGAAGGGATTGGTAGGTGTAGGATTTTGAGTTGAGCATCACATGGAAATTTTTCCTTAGTATTTCCTCGACCCCCTTTAACAGTACGGTGTTTCCTATGACTCAAGAAAGAGAAAATGAAACTACGAAAGAAAAAGTCTTCACGCTTCATGTTCCTCAAGTGAATACCAAGTCTTCACGGTCACACCAATTTCTTCACTTTCAAAGTCTTCAGAAAGTCTTCAGAATATCAAAGTCTTCAGTCGAAGAACTTCATTTTTAGGGGTCGACTTTCTCTGTAAATATCAAACTCCTCATAGACTTATAGACCTGTGTACACTCACAAACGCATCAGTCACTTAACCTATAAGTCTTCAATACACCAAAATCACTAAGGGGCACTAGATGCACTTACAATCTCCCCCTTTTTGGTGATTGATGACAACATAGGTTAAGTTTTCAACGGGGATAAACATATGAAGTGTAAATACTGATATTGAGGAATTTGATTGCAAGATATAGAAGAACTCCCCCTGAATATGTGCATAGTGAGGAATTTGCTTTTGAGGCAATGCACATTTGAAGAATTGAATCATGGAGATCTCCCCCTATATCTTGTAATTCATACACGCATTTGATATATAATATGAAGAATTTGAAATGCATGATGAAATATGGTGCCTGATGAGATTCAGCATGCATGCAATAATATTAACGAGGAATAAGCATGCAGAATAACACATCAAAAGTATCAGAGCACAGTGCATCAAAGTCAGAGCACCATGCACCGTCCAAAAGTATCAGGGCACCATCGGATTTAAGATTACAACTCGATCCAATAAAAGGTTTCGGAAGAACGAGAGTTGTAACTTAACAAAACGCCCATAATATAAACCCGCTTGAAGACTAACTTAGATTTCTCCCCCTTTGTCATCAAATGACCAAAAGGATCGAAACTGAGGACTAACGCCCCTAAAGAATTTCAAGTCGATGGAGGAGCGCCAGCGTTGTCGGGGTTGTTTGTTGAAGTAGGGCCTGCCGCAGTGTCGTCCAAATCTTCATGCTCATTAGTTTCACGCGATGAAGAATAAGAACTGGCCACCAGATCAGGAACTTTGACTCTCTTGAATTTCTTCGGAGGTGGTGCAGACCAGTCAAATGCTTCCTGGAGACCCATAGTCTTCAGTTCTTCCGTGGAATATACATGAGTGAGAACAGCCCAGGTGCGGTTGAGGGTTTCATGAAGGTGATACTGATTTTTCTTCACTGCATTATGGGTTCAGGTCATGTTGTGAAGAATTGCAGCAAACTGACGCTTCACCCATTTGTGATTGCGATCAACCTTCTGATGAAGACTGAGGAGTAACTCACTGTCAGTCATCACCCTGGGTGCTGTTGCTTGAGGCTTTTGCTTGGCTGATGTATTTGCGGCAGTGTCATGTGTTGCAGAATCATCATTGGTGGAGTAAGATGTAGCCAGACGGAATTGACCATCCAATGGACGAGTGCCTTCATCGATCACAGCAGCTGCCTTGCCCTTATCATCAGATGATGAAACTGGTCGCTTGAGGACTTCAATGGGCGGCAAGTAGCTACCATGGTTCAGAGTGCCAGCCTTGTAATTCAGTGAAGATCTTGCCCTTATGAATCTCATAATCCAAGGCGCATAGGGCTTTAGCTCAAAAGGTGACATAGCAACATTAGCCAGAGTCCTCATGAAGAAATCATGGAAGTTGACGGGAACGCCATGAATGATGTTGAAAAGCATGTTCTTCATGATGCCAACGACATCTTCATCATTTGAGTCGTGGCCTTTGATAGGACTCATTGTCTTCGCCAGGATGCGATAGACAGTCCGAGGCACATAAAGCAATTCCTTGACGAGGAATTTGGTTCGTGGGGCCTGCCCTGGCTTCAAAGGCTTCATGAGCACTTGCATATAATGATCTGTCAGTTCGCGGTCATTGTAGATGCAACGTGCACTGTCATGGGGAGGATCAAGAGGAAGGACACGAAGCAATTCAGTTGCTGGTGCCTTGTAGTGAGTGTTTTCGGTCATCCAATCCAGCACCCATGAATTGACATCTTCAGCATCTCCGGTGATATGCAAAGTGGCATAGAACTGAAGAATGAGTTCTTCATTCCAATCACAGATATCAGTGCAGAAGTTCAGTAGTCCTGCATCGTGAATAACTCGGAGGACCGGCTCGAAGCACGACAGAGATTCCATATCCACATGAGGAATATGTTCATGATCGAAGATTTTGTCCTTGTCAAAGAGCACTGAGGAATAGAAGTTGGCTTGAGTAGCAGTCCAGAAACGTCTCTTCCTTATGCGAGCAGAGTCATATGGATTGTAATCAGTGAAGAACACATGCTCAGAAAAGAAGTCTTCAGCCTTGAATTTTTGCTTGCTAGAGAACGGATTCTTCGGTTTGGGCAGAGGAGTGTCAGTGATTTGCAGCACAACCTCAGGAATGACGATCTCAGGTGCTTCAGGCTGAGGAATTTCTAGTTCCTCTTCTTGTGCAGTTTGGGGATCAGCAGCAGCAGGTTCTTCAGCACTAGCGGCTGGAATTTCTTCATGAATAGACGATGTGGGATGAGTTTCTTCATAGCCCATATGAACAGTTGTAGCCGGGGACTGAGGAATCTATTGAATAGGAGTGAAGAGAGGAGTATTGGGATGCTGACTTTCCCAAAAGTCATTGTTCATCACTGGTGTAGTGCATCTAATATCCACATCTTCATCTTCTTTTTCAATTTCCTCAACACCAGCCTCTTCAGCTGTGAACTGAGGCATAGGTGAGGAAACGACTGGCGTTGAAGGGAATGTTTCCACTTTAATTTCTTCATCAAACTGCTCTGAGGTAGCAACAGAATGATTTTCTTCATTAGATCCGCTGGGGATCTTGTAGTCTTCTCCATAAGGAACAATTTCCTTGGATGACATGGAGGAAATCGGAATGGCATCAATAGGATTTTCAAGCGAGATGGTCATTGGCTTCATTTTCTTCGCGGCCGAAGAATTTGACGCAGCTAATGCCTTCCTTTTCTTCACTGCAGCTCGCTCTGCAGCCTTGGTCTTCTTCACTTCATAAGCAGAAGGAAGAATTGGAGTTGGTGTTGGCGCGGGAGGAGCTGAGGACTGTGGTTCATTTTCTTCAGGCGCAGTAGGTGCAGTTGCCCTGATCTCTTCAGTTTCTTCAGGCGCACCACTAGTGGATGCCCTGGGAATTTCTTCAGCGGCTGGGATGGAGTCATCAGCCCTGGAACTTGTATTCTCATTAGCAGGCTGAAAGTCATCAGCAGTGTTGGCATGTTCTTCAGCAGGCTGAGCAGAGTCTGCAGCCTGAGGATTTTCTTGTTGTGATGGGGCTGCAACAGTTGTCATTTTCTTTGTCAAATTGACGAATCTCACTTTGGCTCCTTGCCAATCAGCATTGTATGCATCGAAGTCCTTGCTGAGGGCTTGGATCTCAGATTGAGCCTTGAGAAGTTCTTCAGGTGTTAGTCTGACAATGTTCTTCTTCAGAAGCTTCTCCTTTCTAGCTTGAGCTCTCTTTATCTCACGAGCCTTTTCAAACTTCCATTTCTCTTGAGAGATGAAATGGGTCAGCATATGACTTTGACCAGGAGTCAGAGGAAGATCAGGCATTGGAGTGTTGGGATCCTTATGCCATAAGTCAATGTAGTCAAGGATTTTCTTCGGATCCAACAGCAGTGGCACAGATGTGCCTTTGGCTCTAGCGGCCTTTTCTTGTCTGTCTCTGATGATTTCAGCAAGTTCTTCATCAGAGGCCTCATCATCAGAGGGCACTCGGAATGCAACCTGTTTCTTCCTTGGACTTGGCCGAGGACCGCGTCCAGCTGTTGCTTTTGTCTTCAGCAGAGTGGGGCCTGATGAGGACATTGGTGCAGCTGAGGAACTCGCTGAGACACCAGAAGCAATTGAGAAACCCTGAGTCCTTTGACATGTAGCCAGATGCACATGAGTTGAGGACTTGGAGGGAGCTGCTGAGGACTTTGGTGGAGCAGCAGTAGTCTGAGGAATTTGCCGTGAGGGTGCGGCTGAGGAACTTGGCCGTGAGGGCGCTGATGGTGAAGCACTTGGCTTGCGAGCAGGCTTCTTCGGCATTGATTTCCTCGGCTTGACCGAGGTCTCAGCGATAGCAGCAGCAGCAGAATCCTCATTGAATTTCCTCACTGCCTCCTTGGCTTGTCTTGCCAATTTTGCTTGGCGCCTAACCCATTCTTCAGGAAAGTCTTCACCACTTTTGATGCTAGTGGGATCAGCGACTTGGCCAGGTGCCAATGGAGCTCTTGGGCATGGAGGATTTAAGGCGAATTTCTTCATGTACTTTGGAGTAACATATCGATATTCCCTCCATTATAGTGCCCATCTTCGTTCAATCCTCTAAATGCGCACTTTGCGCTGATTCTTGTTTTCTTTGCCAAACTTGGCTTCATCAGGTGTGCAATAATCCTTGTATATTTCATCAGGGATCTCGAAAGCAGTCATGACCTCAGGTCTCTTTCCTCCTCTCTGCGGTCTCTTTCCTTCAGCCATTTTCTTCAGATGAGGAATTTGAACAATTGAACACTCTGAAGAAGTATGTAGTTTTTCTTCGAGGAACGCTGCAAATGAGTTAAGTTGATGAGAACCTAGTGAATCAGCAGCGGACATGAGTACCTGTGAACAGAGTGTAGGTGCGAGGAATTTGGAGAGGTCATATGCGTTCTCAGAAGATTTTTCAAAAAGACAAGTTTTGAGGAATTTGACCAGTTGAGCCTTGAGGAATTTCACTAAGCGTTCTGGTCTTAGGTTCCAGAGTTGTACAGATCGAAAATCCGCACAATTGGGGAATCTTGAAGAAATGAGTGCTTAGAGAGATGGATCAAGAGCATACAGTGTGTGAGGTGTTCATATGTGAAGATTTGAAGAATAAAACACCTTTGAAGATTTTCAGAAAAGTTTGAGAATCAAGGCGAGTAATAAAAGTGACTTTTAATTACCCTAACTGAAGAACACGACGAACTGAGATGAACAGCGGTGAAGTTTGTCAAGTTAGATCTCCCACGCCCTAACTTGGCAGAGGGAGACAGCTACGACGGCGGCGGAGTGAAGATTTCCGCAGCCGGCGCAAGTACGACGGCGACGAGGTCGAGGCAGTGAAGCTCTTCCTCACCGGTGGCGAATGGAGTAGCGGCGGCGCTAGGGTTTGAGGAGAGCTCGAGCGAGAGACAGCGACCAAGCGGAGTAAATGAAGTAAGGAAGGGGAGAGGGGTATTTATAGCCACGGTAAAAACTGTTCGCCCGAAGATTTTGGGACGAACATGCCCCTGCCCTTTCTTCTTCACGCGACATGTGTCACCCATGTACTGTGCAGATGAGACCGTGTAAGATCGTGGGTGATTATAATAATGCATCGTGGGATGCGGAACGGTTTGAGCGGTAAAACCGAAAATCTGGATAAGATTTGTTTTAAAGTTTCGTTCGCAATTTCTTCAGCTGACAAGGACATAGTGAAGACTTTGAACGAGTTTCAAATAGAACGCATATGAAGAATTTGTGAATAGATTGGGTTGAGTATAGCATAGAGGGGGAAGGGTCCGATCACATTCACTTAGCAGAAATCACAACTTGAAGAAATAGCAATAAGTGAATGCTGTAGAGGACGTAAACTCATATATATTTATGTAGTCGATGAGGAAAAATGACGGAAACAGTGAAAATTTTGCAAAGTTGAAGAATTTGAAAAACTGAAGAATTTCAAAAATGAGAAAAAAAACTCAAATTGAAGATTTTCAACTTTTTGTGGTGGCGTGACCCGCCGTATAAGAATGATGATTTCAGACACCGCATACAATTGTCGTAGGGTTCTGAGAATCAAATTCTTCATTAATTTCTTCACACTTAGAGTGTTATTCTTCATTGATTGAAGAAAAATGTTTCTTCATGTGTTGCACATCTAAGTTATCAATTCTGCATAAGGGTTAGGATGTGTGTCCTTTTCAAAGAACATTCGAAGATTCTAAGATATTTAGCTCACACCGCAACTTGCTAAATCTCTTCTCGTCCAAGGGCTTAGTGAAGATATCAGCTAGCTGTTCTTCAGTCTTCACATGCTCGATGGAGATGTCGCCCTTCAACACATGATCACGAAGAAAATGATGACGAATCTGGATGTGCTTTGTCTTCGAGTGCTGAACTAGGTTGTGAGCAATCTTGATGGCACTCTCATTGTCGCAGAGGAGAGGCACATTCTTCACGTTGACGCCATAGTCCTTGAGGGTTTGCTTCATCCAAAGCAGTTGAGCACAGCATGAGCCAGCAGCAATGTATTCAGCTTCAGCAGTAGACAGTGATACGCAGTTCTGTTTCTTCGAGGACCAACAGACCAAAGATCGTCCGAGGAAATGACAAGTGCTAGATGTTGAATTGCGGTCCACACGATCACCAGCATAGTTAGAGTCAGAATATCCAATGAGATCAAAAACAGAGCCCTTGGGGTACCATAATCCTAGTGTTGGTGTGTGAGCTAGATATCGAAGAATATGCTTCACAGCCTTATGATGTGATTCCTTCGGTGCAGCTTGAAATTGGGCACACATGCAAACACTAAGCATTATATCTGGCCTAGATGCACATAAGTACAATAAGGAACCAATCATGGAGCGGTATACCTTGTGATCGAAGTCAATACCATTTTCATCAGTGCATAGATGGCCATTTGTGGGCATAGGAATTTTGACGCCTTTGCAATCTTGCATGCCGAATTTCCTCAGTACATCTTTGAGGTATTTCTCCTGAGATATGAATATGCCATTGCGCTGCTGACGAATTTGAAGACCTAAGAAGAATTTCAACTCTCCCATCATAGACATTTGATATTCTTCACTCATCATATAGGCAAATTCATCACTATAACGTTGGTCAGTACAACCAAAGATAATATCATCAACATATATTTGGCACACAAACAGTTCACCATCATATGATTTAGTAAAGAGAGTAGGGTCGTGTGAACCGGGTGTGAAGCCATTCTTCACGAAGAATTCCTTCAATGTGTCATACCACGCCCTAGGGGCTTGCTTGAGGCCATAGAGAGCCTTATTGAGTCTGAAGACTTTGTCAGGATTCTTGGGATCTTCAAAACCTGGGGGTTGAGCAACATATACTTCTTCCTCAAGCTTACCATTGAGGAATGCACTTTTCACATCCATTTGATATAGGATGATATCATGATGGTTAGCGTAAGCAAGTAATATGCGAATAGCCTCAAGTCTAGCAACAGGTGCAAAAGTTTCATCGAAATCAATTCCTTCAACCTGTGTGTAGCCTTGAGCTACTAGTCGTGCCTTATTCCTCACCACAAGGCCATTTTCATCTTGCTTGTTGCGGTAGATCCACTTTGTGCCAATGATATTATGCTTGCGAGGATCTGGGCGATTGACCAATTCCTAGACATTGTTCAGCTCGAACTGATGTAATTCTTATTGCATAGCCTGAATCCACTCCGGCTCCAGAAATGCTTCATCTACCTTAGTGGGCTCTGTGATAGAGACAAAAGCATAGTGCCCACAAAAGTTAGATAAATGTGATGCTTTTGAGCATGTGAGAGGACCTGGTGCACTAATGTCATCGATGATCTTCTCCACTTGCACTTCTTTTGCAACGCGTTGATGAGTTGGTTGTCGCTGAGGATTTTGATCAGCATTTTCTTCAGCACCATTTTCCTCATCATGTTCTTCAGGTGCATCAGCTCGACGTTCTTCATGAACAGGAATGAATTCTTCAGCAGATTCTTCAGTCGGAATGACATCCTCAGTTGCCTTGAGCTTGATAGCATGTTCAGGTGCTGGTTCATCTAACACAGAAGGTAGGTGCTCTCTTTGCGAGCCATTAGTTTCATCGAACCGCACATCTACAGTGTCAACAATCTTGTGAAGAACAATGTTGAAGACTCTGTAGGTGTGCAAGTCCTTTTCGTAACCAAGCATAAAACCTTCATGTGCTTTCGGTGCAAATTTAGAGTTGTGGTGAGGATCTCTAATCCAACATTTAGCACCAAAGACTTTGAAATAACTCACATTGGGTTTCTTGTCAGTGAGGAGTTCATAGGCAGTCTTCTTGAAGAATTTGTGAAGATATACTCTGTTGATGATGTGGCACGCAGTATCAATTGCATCAATCCAAAAACGCTGAGGCGTTTTGTATTCATCAAGCATAGTGCGAGCCATCTCAACAAGAGTTCTGTTCTTGCTCTCCACGACGCCATTTTGCTGAGGAGTATAGGGAGCAGATAACTCATGAGTAATACCAAGTTCATCAAGATAGGCATCAAGACCGGAATTCTTGAACTCAGTTCCATTGTCACTTCTGATATGCTTGATCTTCACACCAAAGTTGGTTGAAGCCCTCGAGGAAAATCGTTTGAAGACTTCCTGCACTTCATGTTTGTAAGTAACAATGTGTACCCATGTATATCGAGAATAATCATCAACAATGACAAAACCATATAGAGATGCATCATTAGTGACTGCTGAGTAATGATTAGGTCCGAAGAGGTCCATGTGAAGCAATTCGAATGGACGGGTAGTGGTCATGATAGTCTTCGCTGGATGCTTGGCCTTGGTCATTTTTCCAGCTTCACATGCTCCGCATAAGTGATCCTTGAGGAATTTGACATTCTCAATGCCAATGACATGCTTCTTCTTCGCAAGCGTGTTCAAATTCCTCATGCCTGCGTGACCAAGTCGTCGATGTCATAGCCAGTCTTCTGAAGCTTTTGCAAGTAGACACACGGCTGGTTGTGGTCCTGTAGAGAAATCAACAATATACAGATCTCCTCTCCTAAAGCCTTCGAAGACTTTGGAATTGTCAGCTTCCATAATCACAACACAGCGATATTTGCCAAAGACAACTACCATGTCAAGATCACAAAGCATTGAGACTGACATGAGATTGTATCCTAAGGACTCAACAAGCATGACTTTGTCCATGTGCTTATCCTTAGAGATAGCAACCTTACCAAGACCCAATACCTGACTTTTGCCTTTGTCAGCAAAGATGATATGCTTCAGAGGTGACGGTGATAAGGGAGCATCCATCAATAGATTCTTGTCACTAGTCATGTGATTTGTACATCCACTATCGAGGACCCATTCAGTGGTTTTGGGTTGATCATCCTGCAGATGAATTAGTGTAGCTTACAATCTCATATGCTTCATCAGTGAAGAATATGATATCAAGTTCATCAGATGAATTTCATCAAGCAGTAAACAGATATAGCAGTATGAGGACGTGTGAAATGAAAGTTCATTTCATCATGATTCGCCTGCGTCCTTTTAGGCATTTTCGTCAGGTCCCCAGCAAATTCTTCAGACGTTAAAGCACGTCTGGAGACCTGACCCTGCAGAAGAGATTAGTTCTTTTTCTTCACCACCCACATCTGGAGGGGTGGCAAAGAGTTCATCATTCTGCGAGCACCATATGAGAAAGGTGGCAAAGATGCCAAACCGTTTCGTTTCACATAAGAGGGGTTAGGGTAAGCATATGAATAAGCAGAGTAATTCTTCAAGGACTTATGAACATAATGATTTGAAGAATAATCCACATATTCATAGCCCTTAGCTCTACCCTGCGACACAGAGTTGTTAGCACGATAATAATCATATGAGGACTTTGATCCTTTTGAGGAATTTGGTCCGTATGAAGAATTTGATCTGGGGTTCCTGTTCTTCACAGGTGGTGTCATGAGGACATTCACCTGAAGACTTTCAACATAACTTTTGGGAACCCAGATTTTCTTCATAGGGGAACCGTTCCTGCAGTTAGTGCCAACATATCTAGCAAATACTTCACCATTCTGATTTTTGAACAGTTTATAGTTGGAGTCAAATGACTCATCAGAAGAATGAGGAGATTCACATGTAAAGCCAGATAAGTTAGATGGATCAACTAGAGGTCCCTTTGCAGCAACCCATGAGGTTTTGGGGTACTGCTCAGGCTTCCAATATGTTCCATCAACATTGAGTTTCCTCTCAAAGGCAATACCCTCTTTCCTAGGGTTTCTGTTGAGGATCTGCTTTTTGAGCACATCACAAAGTGTCTGATGCCCTTTGAGGCTTTTGTACATGCCTGTCATGTACAGTTCCTTCAGCCCTGCATTGTCAGTGATACTAGCAATGTCCTCAGATGAGGAATTAGTGATAGCAGAGGCAGATGAAGAATTTGTAACAGTTGAAGCATTTGAACATTTAGGTGAAGAATTTGCAGATTCACGTTCAATGCACTTTAAGCATGGAGGAACAAATTCTTCCTGAGAAGCACTGATTTGTTGAGCTAGTAATGAATCACGCTCCTTCTGAAGATCTTCATAACACACTCTTAGCTTTTCAAGATCTTCCTTTCTTTGAAGAGATTCAAGAGAAAGCTTCTCGTGATCTTGCTTTTCTTGAAGAAATTCATAAGAAAGTTTCTCATGATCAGACAAGAGAGCGTTATGATGACCTTGAAGGTTATCAAACCTAGACTGAAGTCTCTGAAGATTTTCAGTCAAGGCTTTAGTGCGATCCATTTCTTCACCCAACATATCGTCACTTTTATCTAGCATGTTTTGAACCTTTTCAAAAGCCCGTTGTTGTTTCACAGCAATCTTAGCAAGTTTAGAGTAGCTGGGCTTGAGATCCTCATCAGATTCATTTTCACTAGATTTAGAGGAGTTGTATTTGAGTACCTTAGCACCTTTCGCCATGAAGCAATAGGTGGGAGCGTAGCCATCATTATCTTCATCAGGCTAGTCGGTGGAGTCAGTTTCTTCAGTGTTGAAGATGGACTTGCTGACGAAGGTGAAGGAAATATGCCCTAGAGGCAATAATAAAGTTATTATTTATTTCCTTATAATCATGATAAATGTTTATTATTCATGCTAGAATTGTATTTTCCGGAAACATAATACATGTGTGAATACATAGACAAACAGAGTGTCACTAGTATGCCTCTACTTGACTAGCTCGTTAATCAAAGATGGTTATGTTTCCTAACCATGAACAATGAGTTGTTATTTGATTAACGAGGTCACATCATTAGTAGAATGATCTGATTGACATGACCCATTCCATTAGCTTAGCACCTGATCGTTTAGTATGTTGCTATTGCTTTCTTCATGACTTATACATGTTCCTACGACTATGAGATTATGCAACTCCCGTTTACCGGAGGAACACTTTGGGTACTACCAAACGTCACAACGTAAATGGGTGATTATAAAGGAGTACTACAGGTGTCTCCAATGGTCGATGTTGGGTTGGCGTATTTC
>NC_041381.1:341279444-341339674 GCF_002162155.2 Triticum dicoccoides | reverse complement strand
AGAGACATGTCTCGGTCATGTCTACATTGTTCTCGAACCCGTAGGGTCCGCACGCTTAAGGTTACGATGACAGTTATATTATGAGTTTATGCATTTTGATGTACCGAAGGTTGTTCGGAGTCCCGGATGTGATCACGGACATGACGAGAAGTCTCGAAATGGTCGAGACGTAAAGATTGATATATTGGGAGCCTATGTTTGGACATCGGAAGTGTTCCGGGTGAAATCGGGATTTTACCGGGTTACCGGGAGGTTACCGGAACCCCCCGGGAGCCATATGGGCCATCATGGGCCTTAGTGGAAAGGAGAAAGGGGCAGCCCAAGGTGGCTGCGCCTCTTTCCCCTCCCCTAGTCCTATTAGGACTAGGAGAAGGTGGCCGGCCCCCCTCTCTCCCTTCTCCTCCGAGGAATCCTAGTTGGACTAGGATTGGGGGGAGGAATCCTACTCCCAGAGGGAGTAGGACTCTCCTGCGCCTCCCTCTTTGGCCGGCCAGCCTCCCCTCCTCTCCTCCTTTATATACGGAGGCAGGGGCACCTCTAAACACACAAGTTGACACAAGTTGATCCACGTGATCGATTCCTTAGCCGTGTGCGGTGCCCCCTGCCACCATATTCCTCGATAATACTGTAGCGGAGTTTAGGCGAAGCCCTGCTGCTGTAGTTCATCAAGATCGTCACCACGCCGTCGTGCTGACGAAACTCTTCCCCGACACTTTGCTGGATCGGAGTCCGGGGATCGTCATCGAGCTGAACGTGTGCTCGAACTCGGAGGTGCCGTAGTTTCGGTGCTTGATCGGTTGGATCGTGAAGACGTACGACTACTTCCTCTACGTCGTGTCATTGCTTCCGCAGTCGGTCTGCGTTGGGTACGTAGACAACACTCTCCTCTCGTTGCTATGCATCACATGATCCTGTGTGCGCGTAGGAAATTTTTTGAAATTACTACGAAACCCAACAGTTAGCAATTGCCGCATTTTATGATTATGAAATTTGGCAGATGGATGTCAAAACTGCATTCCTGAATGGATTTCTGGAAGAAGAGTTGTATATGATGCAACCAGAAGGTTTTGTCGATCCAAAGGAAGCTAACAAAGTGTGCAAGCTCCAGCGATCCATTTATGGACTGGTGCAAGCCTCTCGGAGTTGGAATAAACGTTTTGATAGTGTGATCAAAGCATTTGGTTTTATACAGACTTTCGGAGAAGCCTGTATTTACAAGAAAGTGAGTGGGAGCTCTGTAGCATTTCTGATATTATATGTGGATGACATATTACTCATTGGAAATGATATAGAATTTCTGGATAGCATAAAGGGATACTTGAATAAAAGTTTTTCAATGAAAGACCTCGGTGAAGCTGCTTACATATTAGGCATTAAGATCTATAGAGATAGATCAAGACACTTAATTGGACTTTCACAAAGCACATACCTTGACAAGATTTTGAAGAAATTCAAAATGGATCAAGCAAAGAAAGGATTCTTGCCTGTATTACAAGGTGTGAAATTGAGTAAGACTCAATGCCCGACCACTGCAGAAGATAGAGAGAATATGAAAGATGTTCCCTATGCATCAGCCATAGGCTCTATCATGTATGCAATGCTGTGTACCAGACCTGATGTGTGCCTTGCTATAAGTTTAGCAGGGAGGTACCAAAGTAATCCAGGAGTGGATCACTGGACAGCGGTCAAGAACATCCTAAAATACCTGAAAAGGACTAAGGATATGTTTCTCGTATATGGAGGTGACAAAGAGCTCATCGTAAAAGGTTACGTTGATGCAAGCTTTGACACTGATCCGGACGATTCTAAATCGCAAACCGGATACGTGTTTACATTAAACGGTGGAGCTGTCAGTTGGTGCAGTTCTAAACAAAGCGTCGTAGCGGGATCTACATGTGAAGCGGAATACATAGCTGCTTCGGAAGCAGCAAATGAAGGAGTCTGGATGAAGGAGTTCATATCCGATCTAGGTGTCATACCTAGTGCATCGGGTCCAATGAAAATCTTTTGTGACAATACTGGTGCAATTGCCTTGGCAAAGGAATCCAGATTTCACAAAAGGACCAAACACATTAAGAGACGCTTCAACTCCATCCGGGATCTAGTCCAGGTGGGAGACATAGAGATTTGCAAGATACATACGGATCTGAATATTGCAGACCCGTTGACTAAGCCTCTTCCACGAGCAAAACATGATCAGCACCAAAGCTCCATGGGTGTTAGATTCATTACAGTGTAATCTAGATTATTGACTCTAGTGCAAGTGGGAGACTGAAGGAAATATGCCCTAGAGGCAATAATAAAGTTATTATTTATTTCCTTATAATCATGATAAATGTTTATTATTCATGCTAGAATTGTATTTTCCGGAAACATAATACATGTGTGAATACATAGACAAACAGAGTGTCACTAGTATGCCTCTACTTGACTAGCTCGTTAATCAAAGATGGTTATGTTTCCTAACCATGAACAATGAGTTGTTATTTGATTAACGAGGTCACATCATTAGTAGAATGATCTGATTGACATGACCCATTCCATTAGCTTAGCACCTGATCGTTTAGTATGTTGCTATTGCTTTCTTCATGACTTATACATGTTCCTACGACTATGGGATTATGCAACTCCCGTTTACCGGAGGAACACTTTGGGTACTACCAAACGTCACAACGTAAATGGGTGATTATAAAGGAGTACTACAGGTGTCTCCAATGGTCGATGTTGGGTTGGCGTATTTCGAGATTAGGATTTGTCACTCCGATTGTCGGAGAGGTATCTCTGGGCCCTCTCGGTAATACACATCACATAAGCCTTGCAAGCATTACAACTAATATGTTAGTTGTGAGATGATGTATTACGGAACGAGTAAAGAGACTTGCCGTTAACGAGATTGAACTAGGTATTGGATACCGACGATCGAATCTCGGGCAAGTAACATACCGATGACAAAGGGAACAACGTATGTTGTTATGCGGTCTGACCGATAAAGATCTTCGTAGAATATGTAGGAGCCAATATGGGCATCCAGGTCCCGCTATTGGTTATTGACCAGAGGCATGTCTCGGTCATGTCTACATTGTTCTCGAACCCGTAGGGTCCGCACGCTTAAGGTTACGATGACAGTTATATTATGAGTTTATGCATTTTGATGTACCGAAGGTTGTTCGGAGTCCCGGATGTGATCACGGACATGACGAGGAGTCTCGAAATGGTCGAGACGTAAAGATTGATATATTGGAAGCCTATGTTTGGACATCGGAAGTGTTCCGGGTGAAATCGGGATTTTACCGGGTTACCGGGAGGTTACCGGAACCCCCCGGGAGCCATATGGGCCATCATGGGCCTTAGTGGAAAGGAGAAAGGGGCAGCCCAAGGTGGCTGCGCCTCTTTCCCCTCCCCTAGTCCTATTAGGACTAGGAGAAGGTGGCCGGCCCCCCTCTCTCCCTTCCCCTCCGAGGAATCCTAGTTGGACTAGGATTGCGGGGAGGAATCCTACTCCCAGAGGGAGTAGGACTCTCCTGCGCCTCCCTCTTTGGCCGGCCAGCCTCCCCTCCTCTCCTCCTTTATATACGGAGGCAGGGGCACCTCTAAACACACAAGTTGACACAAGTTGATCCACGTGATCGATTCCTTAGCCGTGTGCGGTGCCCCCTGCCACCATATTCCTCGATAATACTGTAGCGGAGTTTAGGCGAAGCCCTGCTGCTGTAGTTCATCAAGATCGTCACCACGCCGTCGTGCTGACGAAACTCTTCCCCGACACTTTGCTGGATCGGAGTCCGGGGATCGTCATCGAGCTGAACGTGTGCTCGAACTCGGAGGTGCCGTAGTTTCGGTGCTTGATCGGTTGGATCGTGAAGACGTACGACTACTTCCTCTACGTCGTGTCATTGCTTCCGCAGTCGGTCTGCGTTGGGTACGTAGACAACACTCTCCTCTCATTGCTATGCATCACATGATCCTGTGTGCGCGTAGGAAATTTTTTGAAATTACTACGAAACCCAACAGAAGGCAGTAGCAACGGCCAGACTCGCCACACCAGACTCAGATTCTTCAGACGCCTCCTCTTCATCATTTTCCTCAGATTCATCTTCAGAGTCCATCTCCTTGCCAATGAATGCCCGAGCCTTCTTGGAGCTGCTCTTCTTGTGAGATGAAGACTTCGAGGATTTTGATGACGAAGATTTTGACGATTTCTTCTTCTTCTTTGCATCATCAGAACTGTAATCCTTGTATTTCTTCTTCTTCATTTCCTTTTCCCACTGAGGACAATCTTGGATATAGTGACCAGGTTTCTTGCATTTGTGGCACAGCCTTCTTTTATAGTCACTAGATGAGGAATCACTGCTTCTTGAGGATTTTCCAAAGCGACCACGTCTTGAGAACTTCTGGAATTTCTTCACGAGCAGTGCTAGCTCCTGGCTCAATTCTTCAGGATCACCAAGGCTACTACCAGAATCCTCATATTCAGAGTCAGACACAGCCTTGGCCTTCAGGGCACATGGTTTGCCATAGTTTGAACCATAGAGATCTCTCTTTTCAGCAAGCTGGAACTCGTGAGTGTTTAGCCTTTCGAGGATATCAGCGGGATCAAGCGACTTGTAGTCAGCACGTTCTTGTATCATCAGTCCTAGAGTATCAAATGAGGAATCAAGCGATCTCAACAGTTTCTTCACAACTTCATGATCATTGATGTCAGTGGCACCGAGGGCTTGAAGCTCATTTGAGATGTCAGTGAGGCGATCAAAGGTTTGTTGGACATTCTCATTGTCGAGTCTTTTGAAGCGGTTGAAGAGATTCCGAAGAACATCGACTCGAGAGTCACGCTGAGTTGAAACTCCTTCATTTACTTTGGATAGCCTATCCCAGATAAGCTTAGCAGTTTCCAAAGCACTCACTCTTCCATACTGTCCTTTGCTCAGATGACCACATATGATATTCTTCGCTTGAGAATCGAGTTGTTTGAATCTCTTCACATCGGTAGCGTTCAGTGAGGGAGTGACAGAGGGGACACCATTTTCCACAACATACCAGAGATCGTTATCAATTGCCTCAAGATGCATTCGCATCTTGTTCTTCCAGTAGGGGTAGTCCGTTCCATCAAAGGTAGGACACCCAGCCGAGACCTTGATCATACCTGCGGTTGACATAACTAAAACTCCAGGCGGTTAAACCAAAATCACACAGAACAAGAGAGTACCTTGCTCTGGTACCAATTGAAAGTGCGTTATATCAACTAGAGGGAGGGTGAATAGGCGATTTTTATGAATTCTTCACTGAGGAATTTGCTGGTGAGGAAATTCCTTAGCGAAGAACTACTTGCAGCGGAATAAGTACTCAGAAGTAAACATAACAGGATACAAACATAGTCATCATGATGAAATGAAGACTAGCACAGAGTACAGAAAGCGTAAACACAGGATAACAAGATGAAGACGGACAGACTGAAGAAATTGAACTGAGTAATTTGTGAAAGTCTTCAGTCAAAGTCTTCAAGCACAGATATGAACAACATACAACACAGTAATGAGGAAATGAAAGAGTTGAGGAAATAAAACCAGTTAGTTGGTGAAGACAATGATTTGGTAAACCAGTTCCAACTGCTGTCTCAGTTGTACGTCTGGTTGGAGCGGCTGAGTATTTAAACTCGAGGACACGCAGTCCCGGACACCCAGTCTCTGAGCCGCAACTCAGGACACCCAGTCCTCACCGTATTCTCCTTGAACTAAGACCACGCAGGCCTCGTCCAATCACTCGTGGTAAGTCTTCAGGTGACTTCCAAACCTTCACAGACTTGGTCACTCGGTGATCCACAATTCCTCTTGGATGCTCTAGACCTTGACACCTAGCCGTCTGGAAGAAGCACAGTCTTCAAAGGTAACAAGCGTCGGATCTACGCAGGATCAATTTCTTCAGTGATGCTCAATCACTTTGGGTTTGTGGGGGGTTTGGTTTTGGGATTTTCCTCACTTGATGATTTTCGCTCAAAGTCCTCAGAGGATGGGTTGCTCTCAGATGACAAGTGTCAAGTTCTCTCGGAGCAGCCAACCAACTAGTGGTTGTAGGGGGCGGCTATTTATAGCCTAGGGAGCAGCCCGACATGATAAGACATAAATGCCCTTCAATGATATGACCGTTAGGTGGATAAGATATTTTGGACAGCCGGCGCGCAGCACAGCAACGGTCGGAAATTTGACTCTCAAATTCCTCAGGGCTATCATGATCCCCACTGTGTAGGCGATTCACACTGGCGAATTCCTAACTCCTTAGTCAGAACAAAGTCATCAGTGACCAGAAGAACTGCGTCTCTGTCACTGAAGAACTTGACTGAACTGTATGAGATTTCCAATGGCTTCACTCGAAGGGATTGGTAGGTGTAGGATTTTGAGTTGAGCATCACATGGAAATTTTTCCTTAGTATTTCCTCGACCCCCTTTAACAGTACGATGTTTCCTATGACTCAAGAAAGAGAAAATGAAACTACGAAAGCAAAAGTCTTCACGCTTCATGTTCCTCAAGTGAATACCAAGTCTTCATGGTCACACCAATTTCTTCACTTTCAAAGTCTTCAGAAAGTCTTCAGAATATCAAAGTCTTCAGTCGAAGAACTTCATTTTTAGGGGTCGACTTTCTCTGTAAATATCAAACTCCTCATAGACTTATAGACATGTGTACACTCACAAACGCATCAGTCACTTAACCTATAAGTCTTCAATACACCAAAATCACTAAGGGGCACTAGATGCACTTACAATTCGGGAGTTGCATAATCTCATAGTCTGAGGAACATGTATAAGTCATGAAGAGAGCAGTAGCAATGAACCTATAACGATCATAATGCTAAGTTAACGGATGGGTCGTGTCCATCACATCATTCTCCTAATGATGTGATCCCGTTCATCAAATGACAACACATGTCTATGGTTAGGAAACATAACCATCTTTGATTAACGAGCTAGTCAAGTAGAGGCATACTAGGGACACTATGTTTTGTCTATGTATTCACACATATACTAAGTTTCCGGTTAATACAATTCTAGCATGAATAATAAACATTTACCATGATATAAGGAAATATAAATAACAACTTTATTATTGCCTCTAGGGCATATTTCCTTCATCTGCTATGTAGTTGGCCAGGGCAACATGTGAAGTTGCACATCTCACTGGCAGAGACAATTGAATGGTGAAAAATTGGCATTCATGAGGGTATTGAAAAGTTTGCATATAAACAGAGTGCTAAAGTTGCAAATCTCACTAGCATGGGTGGTTTGGGCCGGGTGCTAGCAGGGAAACTACACATCCATGGGGGTACGAGAGAAAGTTGCACATCACTGTTAGACAGTTGATCGTGGCAGTATCCGAAGTTGCACATTCACTATTAGGCCGTTGGCCGATGCAACAAACGGTGAAGCACATACACAGGACGAGGGAAATTTGCACATCAACTACTATGTAGTTGGCCTGCGCAACACACGAAGTTGCACATCTCACTAGAAGGAGGTAGTTTGAGGGTGGATGTACCATAATTGAAAATTGCACGCCTACGGTGTAGGAGAAAAGTTACACATCCCTGTTAGGTAGTTGCACATTGACGGCTAGGCAGTTGCACAAAACGGAGAGAAAATTGCACAATTTTTTTTGTCGAAACATACTCATGCGGGATCTTGCTTCGAAGAGCACGTCGCGAGGGTCCCAACAGTGAAAACGGATCTTAATTTCGATGTGCGGTTTGAAAGTTATGGTTTTTAAAAAAAAAACTGAAAACACGAATTAAGTGCGTTCACATCTGTTCACATGGATGCTTTACAATTACTTGTAAGCGTGCACGTGCAACACACGTCTAAAACATTGATAAAGTGAGTTCGCGTGTTATAAATTTAAAATAATTCTTGCAACAAAATAACATGTCAATCAAATTGTATTTCTAAAAGTGAGACACCATTTGTGACCCAGCAAATAAGTGAAGAATCGAGTGTCTGGCCATGATCATTAAGATTTTTGAGCAAATTGCAAGATGAATTTAAACATGACCAACAAGTTCTGAGCAGATGCAAGCAAAAAATTAAAGTTATTCAACACTTGTTCAACTCTACCAATGACTATTCAATACTTGATCTCTGACTTGGAAGTATAGATGTAGCAATATAAAAAAAAAGGGTATGCTTTTGGTCCCTCAAGTTCCCTAAAAGTATAGACTTGGTCCCTTAAGAATTTTCTGTAGACATTTGGTCCTTCAAGTGGCAAAAAAAATTGGCTCGCACAAAAAATAGCCAAAATTTGTCTTTTCTGCTAGAGCTCGTCGGATGTTATTCGACCACAAAAACTTACACGCACCTAGCGCACCGAAGCATTTTGGTTTTCATAAAATTTTATTTTTTTTAATATGTTTACTTTTTTTTTAATTTATTAGGTGAACGTGGTCAAAATCTGGTTTTGGACCAAACTTATCCGGTTTTGAGACTTGAAGGACCAAATGCCTACCGAAAATTCTTGAGGGACAAGTCTATACTTTTGGGGAACTTGAGGAACGAAAAACATACTTTCTCTAAAATAAAATTGACTGATTAGACATGTAGTGTAGTATTCACTTCTAGTGTAGCCAGAAAAAAGAAAAAAGGAAACTACTTTACAATGCAATTGCTCTATTAGGGTGTCTACGTCTCCAATCTTATTTTCTTGTACAAAAGCCAATTTTATATCTACACAACAATATATAAAATCTGTCAGCACAAGCAAAAGAGAGGTTAAATGGATTTTTGTTCTATGGATTAACATTTTGTACTACTTCGGATCAACACAAAATAGCCTCCTGTTATGGACAATGGGAAATAGAAGATGATCTGTGACTACAACGACTTTGTAAAAAATTAAAGATGCTTTACAAGAACTGACTGAAATGTTGAAAGGCTAAAATAAATATGGCAATCATATTAAAGTTATATACAAGTATAGACTGGGACCCATACAACCAGATATACAGCAACACGTGCATATACCGACACTAACACCCATACAATCCAGTTTCATGCAAATTGAAGAAACAATAAATGCAACTCCATTTCAGAAAACTCGGTATACCGAGAAATTACTTCAAAACATGTATAAGCAAATAGCAAGTCATGGATAATTCAGTACTAAATCTTGTGCACTGAAATTGTGGACGCTGCCAAAAAATGCTATCCTACCAAATGCTAGTGAACTTGTCAGATCATACACTCAGAACTCCATTTCACAAAATACAGTGCACCAAGAAGAAAAAAGCTGGAGCTGAATATTGTGAAACACACGTGAGTAAAAATCATGTACGCTGTTAAAATCGCTAATTATCTAGTGATATCCGCAACCCCGGTGTCAGCAGGTTCCTCTCTTTCTCTCTCTCCCTCCCTCCCTGAAACGTTGTCGCTGGGGAATAAGAAAGTATGAGATTGAGGACAACCAAAATTCAAAATAGACTTGGATGCGCAGGTCTGCCAGAAAAATGACACCTTTTGACGTGGAGATTTCAGTATGAATCATGACGCTGAGTCGAACAGAACGATTTTTATGGTGAGACAAATATACCTTTTTTTGGCAACAAGAGAAATACACCCTTGTAGGCTACCTTTGAAAATAGAAAAAAGATCTCTGATGCGGTCCAAGCCTGATTCTACAGCGCCTTGCAAAATGTCTAGTGGTGCTCGAGCATGTCCTGGACAGGCTGAACACGGCGACAGAACGAAACATGTGTGCAACATATTGAAGGATCAATTGTTTGAATTCAGAAGAATAATTTTCTAACTAAAATTTTAATTGTTCTTCACATTAGGTATATTTATATTATACCCAGTCTCATGTCATGGCTGCTGAATGAAACATACCACCGTAAAACAATTCAAATGCAGAATGCACATCCAATCCAAGTGAAAACTATTCGTTTATACTCACATGGTTTTCACTACCATGGAGAAGAATTTACCCAGCAACGACCAACCAAACTGATTTGACATCCTGAACTGCACAATAGTCTGGTCCTACATGGTTATCCAGTTTCTCCCGTCGGTCTTCTACTCAACCTGTAGCAGAGCTACCGTGGTCGACATAAAGACATATGAAACTGATCCTTTAAGCTGTACATACAAATGGCGAATGTTGTATATCTACGTATTTACCTTCAAACATCCATTTATACTACTGTACTTCCCCAAGAAGATGTTTATGCTAATGTACAATGATTAGAAAGTGTAGGATAAAAATCATGGATGAGCACGAGCAGTATAATCTCGGGAAATAACCATCTTCATGAAACAGTACAATATGTCACAAAAAAACACAGTTGATTCAGGAGGCTAATTGAATCTGTGGTATTATGTGCTCCACTATTTACAGCACGTTTTGCATGTAGAAACACCAGGAGTTTACCATCCTTACTGTTAACAATAATTTGAGTTATTCAGTCCGAATTAAAATGTAGAGGTTTGAAACTTATTGTGCAAGAATATTAATAGTACAAACATACCTGAACCGTGGAAATAAAAACGCTGCTTGTGCTCCGTGTTAAGTTCGTTGCTACTGCCCATCGCTGTGTCCTCCTCGCCACTACCACCTCCATGGCCCGTCCTTGGTGTTGCCTCTTTCTCCTCATCCCCAAGGAGGATGTTCCCGTGCCCGTCTTAGGCTCAGCCCCCTCCCCTCGCGCTCATTGCCATGGACTCCCTAGGTGCTGTGCTGGCGCTGCTCCCAATCACCTTCTCCAAATCGGTCCCCTCCCCGCGAAAACGAACAAATGTCCAGAAGAGATAACATCTCATGGGCCTCGGTGAGGACGCCGCTATAGGGTTGTCGACTTCCCTGTCCACTACGGAAGTCGATCTCGGATCAAGGGGATACAATACAACACGCAGGAGCTAGGGCTGATCCGCGAAGGGAGTTGCACCTTGGAAATCGGGAAGCGAGAGGACCCACGGGACGGCGAGGGGGAGCCGCCGGCTGCGGGGACCAATATCGGTCCAGGCCGGACGGGGGTGGGGGCTTAGCATACTCACGGCATAGGAAGCCTTGATGGCCTGGAGCTCCGACTGCGATGTCCCAGTAGAAATTGCCTTCATCTCCGCCGCTGGCGTCATGGGTGGCGCGGCCACCGGGCCTAGGGTTGGGCGTCGGAGGGAGTTGTGGCGGTAGTGGTTGGCCGAGGGCGATCGTGGCGACGACCTGCGCGTGGGCGTGGGGATTTTCTGTCGTGGGGTGGCAGTTCCTGCAGGGGGGCCTCATCGACGACGGCGAGATGCAGGGCATAACGGGGCATCGTGGGATGGCGATGGCTGCAGGTGTAAGCGGTCGGTCGTGGAGAGAAACAAGGAAAATCTTTGCCTCCTGGCCGGTCCGCCGGCGCATCAAGTCGCCAAGGGGAAACAGAGAAGAGGCGGCGTGCGAGGCCTGGGGCGGTGACGGGCAGCAAACTGGCGTGTTCGGGAGAGGTTAGCGGGTGGCAACAGTTTTCTCTTGTGAAAAGAGGTACTTCCTCCTTCCATCTATATAAGGCCTAATGAGTTTTTCGAGGCTAACTTTGACCAAATATTAGAGCAATAATATATGACATGCAACTTACACAAACCACATCGTTAAATTCGTGTGTGAAAGGAGCTTTCAATGATATAATTTTCACATTGTGCATGTTATATACTATTAATCTTGTCAATAGTCAAAGACGGTCTTAAAAAACGCATTAGGCCCTATATAGATGGAAGGAGGGAGTAAGAGAGGTTAGCAGCTAATGACATGGTGGGTAATTAAGTCTTAATATGATGGAGCGTTGTAGACCATCAGATCAGAGGATTTGATGGATGGGATGAATTGGTTCTCCGCCCTTTCGTGCTTTTATAGGGGTAGTAGATTTATCCTCTTCACATATGTCCACACCTGTTTACTTTTCCTAATATGAGTCAGGGAGACAAAAACATAACTTTTTTGGCCGGCCACCACGGAGGGCAAGTGGGCAGCCAGCCGCCAGCTAGATGATACGTCTCCAACGTATCTATAATTTTTGATTGTTCCATGCTATTATATTACCCTTTTTGGATATCTATGGGCTTTACTTTACACATTTATATCATTTTTGGGACTAACCTACTAACCGGAGGCCCAGCTCGTATTGCTGTTTTTTTGCCTATTTCAGTATTTTGAAGAAAACGAATATCAAAAGGAGTCCAAACGGAATGAAACCTTTGGGAGCATGATTTTTGGAACAAACGTGATCCAGAGGACTTGGAGTGCAAGCCAAGAAGCAGCCGAGGCAGCCATGAGGGTGGAGGGCGCGCCCACCCCTACAGGGTGCGCCCCCCTATCTCGTGGGCCCCTCGGGTGGCCACCGACCTACTTCTTCCTCCTATATATACCCATGTACCCCGAAAACATCCAAGGAGCCAACGAAAAACAATTTTCACCACCGTAACCTTTTGTATCCGCGAGATCCCATCTTGGAGCCTTCGCCGGCGCTCCACTGGAGGAGGAATCGACCACGAAGGGCTTCTACATCAACATCATAGCCCCTCCGATGAGTTGTGAGTAGTTTACCACAGACCTTCGGGTCCATAGTTATTAGCTAGATGACTTCTTCTCTCTTTTTGGATCTCAATACCATGTTCTCCCCTTCTCTTGTGGAGATCTATTCGATGTAACTCTTTTTGCGGTATGTTTGTCGAGATCCGATGAATTGTAGGTTTATGATCAAGTTTATCTATGAGAAATATTTGAATCTCCTCTGAATTCTTTTATATATGATTGAGTTATCTTTGCAAGTCTCTTCGAATTATCAGTTTGGTTTGGCCTACTAGATTGATCTTTCTTGCAATGGGAGAAGTGCTTAGCTTTGGGTTCAATCTTGCGGTGTCCTTACCCAGTGACAATAGGGGTTGCAAGGCACGTATTGTATTGTTGCCATCGAGGATAAAAAGATGGGGTTTATATCATATTGCATGAGTTTATCTCTCTACATCATGTCATCTTTATTAATGTGTTACTCTGTTCTTATGAACTTAATACTCTAGATGCATGCTGGATAGCGGTCGATGTGTGGAGTAATAGTAGTAGATGCATGCAGGAGTCGGTCTACTTGTCGCGGGCGTGATGCCTATATACATGATCATGCCTAGATAATCTCATAATTATTTGCTTTTCTATCAATTGCTCGACAGTAATTTGTTCACCCATCGTAATACTTATGCTATCTTGAGAGAAGCCACTAGTGAAACCTATGGCCCCCGGGTCTATCTTTTATCATATAAGCTTTCAATATACTTTTATTTGCATCTTTACTTTTCCAATCTATATCATAAAATACCAAAAATATATTTATCTTATCATACTATCTCTATCAGATCTCACTTTCGCAAGTGGCCGTAAAGGGATTGACAACCCCTTTATTGCGTTGGTTGCGAGTTCTTTGTTTGTTTGTGTAGGTGCGTGGGACTTTTGAGGAGCATCCTACTGGATTGATACCTTGGTTCTCAAAAACTGAGGGAAATACTTACGCTACTATTGCTGCATCACCCTTTCCTCTTCAAGGAAAACCAACGCAAGCTCAAGACGTAGCAAGAAGGATTTCTACGCCGTTGCCGGGGAGGTCTTCGCTCAAGTCAAGACATACCAAGTACCCATCACAAACTCATCTCCCTCGCATTTACATTATTTGCCATTTGCCTCTCGTTTTCCTCTCCCCCACTTCACCCTTATCGTTTTATTCGCTCTCTCTTTCCCAATCTTCTCCTAAATTGTGTGATTTCTCCAATACCAATAATAATGATTTTCTTAGTACTCCAATTGCTCCTCTTAATGATGTTGAGTCTTGTGAAATCAATACTACTTTGCTGAATCTTGTTATGAAAGATCAATTCGCCGGCCTTCCTAGTGAAGATGCCGCTACCCATCTAAACAACTTTGTGGATTTGTGTGATATGCAAAATAAGAAAGATACGGACAATGATATTGTTAAATTGAAGTTGTTCCAGTTTTCCCTTAGAGATCGTGCTAAAGTTTGGTTTTCGTCTTTGCCTAAAAATAGTATTGATTCTTGGAACAAGTGCAAAGATGCTTTTATCTCCAAATATTTTCCTCCCGCTAAGATTATCACTCTTAGGAATGATATTATGAATTTTAAACAACTTGATCATGAGCATGTTGCCCAATCTTGGGAAAGAATGAAATTGATGATTCACACTTGCCCTACTCATGGTTTGAATTTATGAATGATCATACAAAAAATTTATGCCGGTTTGAACATTGCTTCTAGAAATCTTTTAGATTCGGCTGCGGGAGGCACGTTTATGGAAATCACTTTAGGAGAAGCTACAAAACTCCTTGATAATATTATGGCTAATTATTCTCAATGGCACACCGAAAGATCTACTAGTAAAAAAGTGCATGCTATAGAAGAAATTAATGTTTTGAGTGGAAAGATGGATGAACTTATGAAATTGTTTGCTACTAAAAGTGCTCCTATTGATCCCAATGATATGCCTTTGTCTACTTTGATTGAGAATAGTAATGAATCTATGGATGTGAATTTTGTTGGTAGGAATAGTTTTGAAAACAATGCTTATAGAGAAAACTTTAATCCTAGACTGTTCCCTAGTAATTCCTCTAATAATTATGGAAATTCCTACAATAATTCTTATGGTAATTTTAATAAGATGCCCTCTGATTTTAAGAATAGTGTGAAAGAATTTATGATTTCTCAAAATAATTTTAATGCTTTGCTTGAAGAAAAATTGCTCAAAGTTGATTATTTGGCTAGGAACGTTGATGGACTTTCGCTTGATGTTGATTCTCTTAAACTTAGATCTACTCCTTGATACGTCTCCAACGTATCTATAATTTTTGATTACTTCATGCTACTTTATCTACTGTTTTGGACTATATTGGGCTTTATTTTCCACTTTTATATTAATTTTGGGACTAACCTATTAACCGGAAGACCAGCCCAGAATTGATGTTTTTTTGCCTATTTCAGTGTTTCGAAGAAACGGAATATCAAACGGAGTCCAAACAGAATAAAACCTTCGGGAACGTGATTTTCTCACTGAACGTGATCCAGGAGACTTGGACCCTACTCCAAGATGTAACAGAGGCGGTCACGAGGGTGGGGGGCGCGCCCCCTGCCTCGTGGCCCCCTTGTTGCTCCACCGACGTAGTCCTTCCTCCTATATATACCTACGTATCCCCAAACGATCAGAACAGGAGCCAAAAACCTAATTCCACCGCCGCAACCTTCTGTATCCACGAGATCCCATCTTGGGGCCTGTTCCGGAGCTCCGCCGGAGGGGGCATCCACCACGGAGGGCTTCTACATCAACACCATAGCCCCTCCGCTGAAGTGTGAGTAGTTTACTTCAGACCTTTGGGTCCATAGCTAGTAGCTAGATGGCTTCTTCTCTCTTTTTGAATCTCAATACAATGTTCTCCCCCTCTCTCGTGGAGATCTATTTGATGTAATCTTCTTCTTTTTGCGGTGTGTTTGTTGAGACCGATGAATTGTGGGTTTATGATCCAGCTTATCTATGAACAATATTTGAATCTTCTCTGAATTCTTTTATGTATGATTGAGTTATCTTTGCAAGTCTCTTCGAATTATCCTTTTGGTTTGTCCAACTAGATTGGTAGTTCTTACAATGGGAGAAGTGCTTAGCTTTGGGTTCAATCTTGCGGTGTCCTTTCCCAGTGACAGAAGGGGCAGCAAGGCACGTATTGTATTGTTGCCATCGAGGATAACAAGATGGGGTTTTTATCATATTGCATGAATTTATCCCTCTACATCATGTCATCTTGCTTAAGGCGTTACTCTGTTTTTAACTTAATACTCTAGATGCATGCTGGATAGCGGTCGATGAGTGGAGTAATAGTAGTAGATGCAGAATCGTTTCGATCTACTTGTCTCGGACGTGATGCCTATATACATGATCATACCTAGATATACGCATAACTATGCTCAATTCTGTCAATTGCTCAACAGTAATTTGTTCACCCACCGTAGAATACTTATGCTCTTGAGAGAAGCCACTAGTGAAACCTATGGCCCCCGGGTCTATTCTCATCATATCAATCTCTATCGCATTATTACTTGCTTGTTTTTACTTTGCCTTTTACTTTTCACTTTGCATCTATCTATCAAAAATACCAAAAATATTATTTATCATCTCTATCAGATCTCACTCTCGTAAGTGACCGTGAAAGGGATTGACAACCCCTAATCGCGTTGGTTGTGAGGAGCTATCGTTTTGTGTAGGTACGAGGGACTTGTGCGTGGTCTCCTACTGGATTGATACCTTGGTTCTCAAAAACTGAGGGAAATACTTACGCTACTTTGCTGCATCATACTCTCCTCTTCGGGGAAATCCAACGCACTGCTCAAGAGGTAGCAAGAAGAATTTCTGGCGCCGTTGCCGGGGAGGCTCACGCAAGCAAGTCAACCATACCAAGTATCCATCACAATCCCTATCTCTCGCATTACATTATTTGCCATTTGCCTCTCGTTTCCTCTCCCCCACTTCACCTTTGCCTTTTCTTTGCCCTCCTTCCGTCCGATCTTGTGTTACCATGTACCTTTTTTTTGCTTGCATCTTCGCTTGCTAAAAGTTTATGGATCCTCATCCGCTTGCTAATCTTTTTAAGAGATCCAATTATGATGAACCAATTGCTAGTGAGTTTTGTGCACTAGATTATCTTTATAAAGCTTTGCTTGAAATTTGTGAATCTGAAAATTATGATGAAGACATTTATGAAGAGATTCACGATAACTCCTTGAATGAAAAGCATGATTGTAATGATTTTCCTATAAATTCTCTTGATGTCAATTGTGCTAATGATATGCAAAACCCTAAGCTTGGGGATGCTAGTTTTGCTATGTCTACTACTTGTTTCAATGATCATGATTGGGGTGATTCTTCTTATAACCTTGAAAATTTATTTAAGCCCCATGATGAATATGAGATTGATAATAGTGTTTGCAATAATATTGAAAGTGGGTTTGGAAGAGTGTCAACTTTAGATCCCACATATTTGGAGTATGTTCAATCTTTTGATATTTTTGATAAAAGTGGGTTCGGAAAGGTCATCACTTTAGTTAATGTTAATCCAACTATCTTGGAAGAGTGTCAACTTTGCATGCATGTGGATCATGTTGAGAATATGATTTGTGATAGCTATTTTGTTGAATTTGCCTATGATCCTACATGTAATTATTATGAGATAGGAAAATATGGTCGTAGAAATTTTTATCTTATTAAATTACCTATCGTCATGTTGAGATTGCTATCGTCTCTTTCTTCTTCCTTGCGTATACTAGTTTTTGCTTGCCTTGCAAATTTGTTTGCTTATAATATGCCTATGCATAGGAAGTATGTTAGACCTAGATGTGTTTGTCACGTGTTTTATGATGCTCTCTTTGTGCTTCAATTCTTGTCTTTCATGTGAGCATCATTGAAATCCCAATGCCTAGTTACGGGAGTTAAACGATAGCGCTTGTGGGGAGGCAACCCAATTTTATTTTGTGTTTTTTGTTTTTGCTTCTGTTTAGGAATAAATAATCCATCTAGCCTCTGTTTGGATGTGGTTTATGTTTTAATTAGTGTTTGTGCCAAGTAGAACCTATAGGATAACCTACGATGATAGTTGATTTGATTCTGCTGAAAAACAGAAACTTTGCACGCACGAATATAATTTTGTTAAATCACAGGAACGTGCTTTTTCGTTGATTCTTTTTGATGCTGTTCAATAAACAAATTTTCCAGGACTTCCTATTTTTGTAGAATTTTTAGAGTTCCAGAAGTTTGGGTTAGTTACAGATTGCTACAGACTGTTCTGTTTTTGACAGATTCTGTTTTGCGGGTGTTGTTTGCTTATTTTGATGAATCTATGGCTAGTAAAATAGTTTATAATCCATGGAGAAGTTGGAATACATTAGGTTTAACACTAATATAAATGAAGAATGAGTTCATTACAGTACCTTGAAGTAGTCTTTTGTTTTCTTTCTCTAACGGAGCTCACGAGATTTCTGTTGAGTTTTGTGTTGTGAAGTTTTCAAGTTTTGGGTGAATTCTTTTGATGGATTATGGAACAAGGAGTGGCAAGAGCCTAAGCTTGGGGATGCCCATGGCACCCCCAAGATAATCCAAGGACACCAAAAAGTCAAAGCTTGGGGATGCCCCGGAAGGCATCCCCTCTTTCGTCCACTTCCATCGGTAATTTACTTGGAGCTATATTTTTATTCACCACATGATATGTGTTTTGCTTGGAGCGTCTTGTATTATTTGCGTCTTTGCTTGTTAGTTTACCACAATCATCCTTGCTGTACACACCTTTGAGAGAGCCATACATGAATTGGAATTTGTTAGAATACTCTATGTGCTCCACTTATATCTTTTGAGCTTGATAGTTTTGCTCATTGTGCTTCACTTATATCTTTTGAGCTTGATAGTTTTGCTCATTGTGCTTCACTTATATCTTTTGAGCGTGATAATTTTTGCTCTAGTACTTCACTTAGATCTTTTAGAGCACGGTGGTGGATTTGTTTTAAAGAAACTATTGATCTCTCGTGCTTCACTTAGATTATTTTGAGAGTCGTTAATAGCATGGTAATTTGCTTAATGTTAATATACTTGGTATTCAAGATATGTGAAACTTTCTTTTGAGTGAATCAAATACTAAGATAAGTTTGATGCTTGATAATTGTTTTGAGATATGAAGATGGTGATATTAGAGTCATGCTAGTTAAGTAGTTGTGAATTTAAAGAATACTTGTGTTGAAGTTTGTGATTCCCGTAGCATGCACGTATGGTGAACCGTTATGTGATGAACTCGGAGCATGATTTATTTATTGATTGTCTTCTTATGAGTGGCGGTCGGGGATGAGCGATGGTCTTTTCCTACCAATCTATCCCCCTAGGAGCATGCGCGTAATACTTTGCTTTGATAACTTCTAGATTTTTGCAATAAGTATATGAGTTCTTTATGACTAATGTTGAGTTCATGGATTATACGCACTTTTTCCCATCCTTCCACCTTTGCTAGCCTCTCTAATACCGCACACTTTTTGCCGGTATCATACACCCACCATATACCTTCCTCAAAACAGCCACCATACCTACCTATCATGGCATTTCCATAGCCATTCAGAGATATATTGCCATGCAACTTTCCACCGTTCCATTTATTATGACACGCTCCATCATTGTCATATTGCTAGCATGATCATGTAGTTGACATCGTATTTGTGGCAAAGCCACCGTTCATAATTCTTTCATACATGTCACTCATGATTCATTGCATATCCCGGTACACCGCCAGAGGCATTCATATAGAGTCATACTTTGTTCTAAGTATCGAGTTGTAATTGTTGAGTCGTAAGAAAAATAAAAGTGTGATGATCATCATTATTAGAGCATTGTCCCAAGTGAGGAAAGGATGATGGAGACTATGATTCCCCCACAAGTCGGGATGAGACTCCGGACGAAAAAAAAGAGGCCAAAAAAAAAGAGAAAGGCCCAAACAAATAAAAAAATGAGAGAAAAAGAGAGAAGGGACAATGCTACTATCCTTTTACCACACTTGTGCTTCAAAGTAGCACCAAGATCCTCATGATAGGGAGTCTCTAATTTTGTCACTTTCATATACTAGTGGGAATTTTTTTCATTATAGAACTCGGCTTGTATATTCCAATGATGGGCTTCCTCAAAGTGCCCTAGGTCTTCGTGAGCAAGCGAGTTGGATGCACACCCACTTAGTTTCTTTTGTAGAGCTTTCATATACTTATAGCTCTAGTGCATCCGTTGCATGGCAATCCCTACTCACTCACATTGATATCTATTGATGGGCATCTCCATAGCCCGTTGATACGCCTAGTCGATGTGAGACTATGTTCCCTCTTTTTGTCTTCTCCACAACCACCATTCTATTCCACATATAGTGCTATATCCATGGCTCATGCTCATGTATTGCGTCAAGATTGAAAAAGTTTTGAGAATGTTAAAGTATGAAACAATTGCTTGGCTTGTCATCGGGGTTGTGCATGATTTAAATATTTTGTGTGGGGAAGATGGAGCATAGCCAGACTATATGATTTTGTAGGGATAACTTTCTTTGGCCATGTTATTTTGAGAAGACATGATTGCTTTGATTAGTATGCTTGAAGTATTATTATTTTTGTGTTCATATGAACTTTTGTCTTGAATCTTTCGGATCTGAATATTCATATCACAATTAAGAAGATTTACATTGAAATTATGCCAAAGTATCACTCCGCATCAAAAATTCTTTTTTTATCATTTACCTACTCGAGGACGAGCAGGAATTAAGCTTGGGGATGCCTGATACGTCTCCAGCGTATCTATAATTTTTGATTTCTCCATGCTACTTTATCTACTGTTTTGGACTATATTGGGCTTTATTTTCCACTTTTATATTATTTTTGGGACTAACCTATTAACCGGAGGCCCAACCCAGAATTGCTGTTTTTTTTTCCTATTTCAGTGTTTCGAAGAAACGGAATATCAAACGGAGTCCAAACGGAATGAAACCTTCAGGAACGTGATTTTCTCACCGAACGTGATCCAGGAGACTTGGACCCTACTCCAAGACGTAACAGAGGCGGTCACGAGGGTGGGGGGCGCGCCCCCCTGCCTCGTGGCCCCCCTGTTGCTCCACTGACGTACTCCTTCCTCCTATATATACCTACGTACACTGCCGCAACCTTCTGTATCCACGAGATCCCATCTTGAGGCCTGTTCTGGAGCTCCGCCGGAGGGGGCATCCACCATGGAGGGCTTCTACATCAACACCATAGCCCCTCCGATGAAGTGTGAGTAGTTTACTTCAGACCTTCGGGTCCATAGCTAGTAGCTAGATGGCTTCTTCTCTCTTTTTGGATCTCAATACAATGTTCTCCCCCTCTCTCGTGGAGATCTATTCGATGTAATCTTCTTCTTTTTGCGGTGTGTTTGTTGAGACCGATGAATTGTGGGTTTATGATCCAGCTTATCTATGAACAATATTTGAATCTTCTCTGAATTCTTTTATGTATGATTGAGTTATCTTTGCAAGTCTCTTCGAATTATCCTTTTGGTTTGTCCAACTAGATTGGTAGTTCTTGCAATGGGAGAAGTGCTTAGCTTTGGGTTCAATCTTGCGGTGTCCTTTCCCAGTCAAAAGGGGCAGCAAGGCACGTATTGTATTGTTGCCATCGAGGATAACAAGATGGGGTTTTTATCATATTGCATGAATTTATCCCTCTACATCATGTCATCTTGCTTAAGGCGTTACTCTGTTTTTAACTTAATACTCTAGATGCATGCTGGATAGCGGTTGATGAGTGGAGTAATAGTAGTAGATGCAGAATCGTTTCGATCTACTTGTCTTGGACGTGATGCCTATATACATGATCATACCTAGATATACTCATAACTATGCTCAATTCTGTCAATTGCTCAATAGTAATTTGTTCACCCACCGTAGAATACTTATGCTCTTGAGAGAAGCCACTAGTGAAACCTATGGCCCCCGGGTCTATTCTCATCATATCAATCTCTATCGCATTATTACTTGCTTGTTTTTACTTTGCCTTTTACTTTTCACTTTGCATATATCTATCAAAAATACCAAAAATATTATTTATCATCTCTATCAGATCTCACTCTCGTAAGTGACCGTGAAAGGGATTGACAACCCCTAATCGCGTTGGTTGCGAGGAGCTATCGTTTTGTGTAGGTACGAGGGACTTGTGCGTGGTCTCCTACTGGATTGATACCTTGGTTCTCAAAAACTGAAGGAAATACTTACGCTACTTTGCTGCATCATCCTCTCCTCTTCGGGGAAATCCAATGCAATGCTCAAGAGGTAGCACTCCTCCTAAGCATGATATCAATGAGTCTCTCAAAGCACTGAGAATTTTCATTGATGAGTGCAAGGAAAGAACCGCTAGATTGCGTGCTAAGAAAGATTGCTTTGTAAAGGCGTGTTCTTCTAGTTTCAATGAAAATAATGATGAAGATCTTAAAGTTATTGATGTGTCTCCTATTAGTTCTTTGTTTTGTAAAATGAATCTTAATAATAAAGGGACTGGAGATGAGTCAACTTTAGTTAGAAGGCGTCCCAATAATTCGGAGTTTTTAGATCTTGATGCTAAATTTGGTAAAAGTGGGATTGGAGAGGTCATGACTTTAAATAGCATTAAACCCACTATCTCGGATTTCAAGGAATTTGATTATGATAATTGTTCTTTAGAAGGTTGTATTTCCTTGTTGCAATCTGTTGTTAATTCTCCTCATGCTTATAGTCAAAATAAGCTTTTACCAAACATATCGTTGATGCCTTGATGCAATCTTATGATGAAAAACTTAATTTGTAGGTTTCTATACCTAGAAAACTTAATGATGAGTGGGAACCTACTATAAAGATTCAAATTAAAGATCATGAGTGTTATGCTTTGTGTGATTTGGGTGCTAGTGTTTCCACGATTCCGAAAACTTTATGTGATATTCTAGGTTTCCATGATCTTGATGATTGCTCTTTAAATGTGCACCTTGTGTATTCCACCATTAAAAAGCCAATGGGAAGGATCAATGATGTTCTCATTGTTGCAAATAGAAATTTGGTCCCCGTAGATTTTATCGTTCTTGATATAGATTGCAATGTTTCTTGCCCTATTATTCTTGGTAGACCTTTCCTTAGAATGATTGGCGCGATTATTGATATGAAGGAAGGAAATATTAGATTCAAATTTCCATTAAGGAAAGGCATGGAGCACTTTCCAAGAAAGAAAGTCAAATTACCTTGTGAATCTATCATGCGAGCTACTTATGAATTGAGTGCCAAAGATGGCACTACTTAGATCTATCTTCGCTTTTATGCCTAGCTAGGGGCGTTAAACGATAGCGCTAGTTGGGAGGCAACCCAATTTTATTTGTGTTTTTTGTTTTGTTTCTGTTTAATAATAAATTTTGCATCTACCTTCTATTTAGATGTGTTTTTAAGTTTTAATTAATGTTTGTGCCAAGTAGAACCTATAGGATAACCTATGGTGATAGTTAATTTGATTCTGCTGAAAAACTGAAATTTTCCATGCACGAAATTAGTTTGTTAAATCACAGAAACGTGCTTTTGCATTGATTCTTTTACTGAAGATCACTAGAAAAATTATCCAGGACTTCCTATTTTGGTAGGAGTTTTAGAGTTCCAGAAGTTTGCGTTAGTTACAGATTGCTATTGGGGAACGTTGCAGAAAATTAAAAATTTTCCTACGGTTTCACCAAGATCCATCTATGAGTTCATCTAAGCAACGAGTCAAGGGAGAGAGTTTGCATCTACATACCACTTGTAGATCGAGTGCGGAAGCGTTCAAGGGGATGGTGATGATGGAGTCGTACTCGCCGTGATTCAGATCACCGATGACCAAGTGCTGAACGGACAGCACCTCCGCGTTCAACACACGTACGGGACGGGAGACGTCTCCTCCTTCTTGATCCAGCAAGGGGGAAGGAGAGGTTGATGATGATCCAGCAGCACGACGGCGTGGTGGTGGATGCAGCAGAACTCCAGCAGGGCTTCGCCAAGCGACTACGGGAGGAGGACGAGGTGTAGCAGGGGGAGGGAGGCGCCAAGCACAAGGGTGTGGCTGCCCTCCCCCTTGCCCTCCTTTATATAGGCCCCCAGGGGGGGCGCCGGCCCCGGGAGATTGAATCTCCCAAGGGGGCACCGGCCAAGGGGGGAGGAGTGCCCCCCAAGGCATGTGGTGCGCCCCCCCCCACCCTAGGGTTTCAACCCTAGGCGCAGGGGGTGGGCCTAGGGGGGCGCACCAGCCCACTATGGGCTGGCTCCCCTCCCACTTCAGCCCATGGGGCCCTCCGGGATGGGTGGCCCCACCCGGTGGACCCCCGGGACCCTTCCGGTGGTCCCGGTACATTACCGGGTGACCCCGAAACTTTCCCGATGGCCGAAATACCACTTCCTATATATAATTCTTTACCTCCGGACCATTCCGAAACTCCTCGTGACATCCGGGATCTCATCCGGGACTCCGAACAACATTCAATATGCTGCATACTCATAAACATACAACCCTAGCGTCACCGAACCTTAAGTGTGTAGACCCTACGGGTTCAGGAGACACGCAGACATGGCCGAGACGACTCTCGGGCAATAACCAACAGCGGGATCTGGATACCCATGTTGGCTCCCACATGCTCCTCGATGATTTCATTGGATGAACCACGATGTCGAGGATTAAACAACCCCGTATACAATTCCCTTTGTCAATCGGTACGTTACTTGCCCGAGACTCGATCGTCGGTATCCCAATACCTTGTTCAGTCTCGTTACCGGCAAGTCACTTTACTCGTACCGTAATGCATGATCCCATGATCAACCACTTGGTCACTTTGAGCTCATTATGATGATGCATTATCGAGTGGGCCCAGAGATACCTCTCCGTCATACGGAGTGACAAATCCCAGTCTCGATCCGTGTCAACCCAACAGACACTTTTGGAGATACATGTAGTGCACCTTTATAGTCACCCAGTTACGTTGTGACGTTTGATACACCCAAAGCACTCCTACGGTATCCGGGAGTTACACGATCTCATGGTCGAAGGAAGAGATACTTGACATTGGAAAAGCTCTAGCAAACGAACTACACGATCTTTGTGCTATGCTTAGGATTGGGTCTTGTCCATCACATCATTCTCCTAATGATGTGATCCCATTATCAATGACATCCAATGTCCATAGCCAGGAAACCATGACTATCTGTTGATCACAACGAGCTAGTCAACTAGAGGCTCACTAGGGACATATTGTGGTCTATGTATTCACACGTGTATTACGATTTCCGGATAATACAGTTATAGCATGAATAAAAGACAATTATCATGAACAATGAAATATAATAATACTTTTATTATTGCCTCTAGGGCATATTTCCAACAGTCTCCCACTTGCACTAGAGTCACCAATCTAGTTACATTGTGAGGAATCGAACACCCATAGAGTTCTGGTGTTGATCATGTTTTGCTCGCGAGAGAGGTTTAGTCAACGGATCTGCGACATTCAGGTCCGTATGCACTTTGCAAATATCTATGTCTCCATCTTGAACATTTTCACGGATGGAGTTGAAACGACGCTTGATGTGCCTGGTCTTCTTGTGAAACCTGGGCTCCTTGGCAAGGGCAATAGCTCTAGTGTTGTCACAGAAGAGTTTGATCGGCCCCGACGCATTGGGTATGACTCCTAGGTCGGTGATGAACTCCTTCACCCAAATCGCTTCATGCGCTGCCTCCGAGGCTGCCATATACTCCGCTTCACACGTAGATCCCGCCACGACGCTCTGCTTGCAGCTGCACCAGCTTACTGCTCCACCATTCAACATATACACGTATCCGGTTTGTGACTTAGAGTCATCCAGATCTGAGTCGAAGCTAGCATCGACGTAACCCTTTACGACGGGCTCTACGTCTCCTCCATAAACGAGAAACATGTCCTTTGTCCTTTTCAGGTACTTCATGATATTCCTGATCGCTGTCCAGTGTTCCTTGCCTGGATTACTTCGGTACCTCACTACCAAACTTACGGCAAGGTTTACATCGGGTCTGGTACACAGCATGGCATACATAATAGATCCTATGGCTGAAGCATAGGGGATGACACTCATCTCTTCTTTATCTTTTGCCGTGGTCGGGGACTGAGCCGAGCTCAATCTCACACCTTGTAACATAGGCAAGAACCCCTTCTTGGACTGATCCATTTTGAACCTTTTCAAAATCTTATCAAGGTATGTGCTTTGTGAAAGACCTATGAGGCGTCTCGATCTATCTCTATAGATCTTGATGCCTAATATATAAGTAGCTTGTCCAAGGTCCCTCATTGAAAAACACTTATTCAAGTAGGCCTTAATGCTGTCCATAAGTTCTATATCATTTCCCATCAGGAGTATGTCATCTACATATAATATGAGAAATGCTACAGAGCTCCCACTCACTTTCTTGTAAACGCAGGCTTCTCCATAAGTCTGCATAAACCCAAACGCTTTGATCATCTCATCAAAGCGAATGTTCCAACTCCGAGATGCCTGCACCAGTCCATAAATGGATCGCTGGAGCTTGCATACTTTGTTAGCGTTCTTAGGATCGACAAAACCTTCCAGCTGCATCATATACAGCTCTTCCTTAAGATGTCCGTTAAGGAATGTCGTTTTGACGTCCATCTGCCATATCTCATAATCATAGTATGCGGCAATTGCTAACATGATTCGGACAGACTTTAGCTTCACTACGAGAGAGAATGTCTCGTCGTAGTCAATCCCTTGAACTTGTTGATAACCCTTAGCGACAAGTCGAGCTTTATAGATGGTAACATTACCATCCGCGTCCGTCTTCTTCTTATAAATCCATTTGTTTTCTATCGCTCGCCGATCATCGGGCAAGACTGTCAAAGTCCATACTTTGTTTTCATACATGGATTCTATCTCGGATTTCATGGCTTCAAGCCAATTGTTGGAATCTGGGCCCGCCATCGCTTCTTCATAGTTCGAAGGTTCACCGTTGTCTAACAACATGATTTCCAGGACAGGGTTGCCGTACCACTCTGGTGCGGAACGTGTCCTTGTGGACCTACGAAGTTCAGTAGCAACTTGATCCGAAGTACCTTGATCATCATCATTATTTTCCTCTTCAGTTGGTGTGGGCATCACCGGAACATTTTCCTGAGCTGCACCACTTTCCCGTTCGAGAGGTAGTACTTCATCGAGTTCTACTTTCCTCCCACTTACTTCTTTCGAGAGAAACTCTTTTTCCAGAAAGCATCCGTTCTTGGCAACAAAGATCTTGCCCTCGGATCTTAAGTAGAAGGTATACCCGACAGTTTCCTTAGGCTATCCTATGAAGACGCATTTTTCCGACTTGGGTTCGAGCTTTTCAGGTTGAAGTTTCTTGACATAAGCATCGCATCCCCAAACTTTTAGAAACAACAGCTTAGGTTTCTTCCCAAACCATAATTCATACAGTGTCGTCTCAACGGATTTAGACGGTGCCCTATTTAAAGTGAATGTAGCTGTCTCTAGAGCGTATCCCCAAAATGATAGTGGTAAATCGGTAAGAGACATCATAGACCGCACCATATCCAATAGAGTGCGATTACGACGTTCGGACACACCGTTACGCTGAGGTGTTCCAGGCGGCGTGAGTTGTGAAACGATTCCACATTTCCTCAAGTGTGTACCAAATTCGTGACTTACGTATTCTCCTCCACGATCTGATCGTAGGAACTTTATCTTTCGGTCACGTTGATTCTCTACTTCATTCTGAAATTCCTTGAACTTTTCAAAGGTCTCAGACTTGTGTTTCATCAAGTAGACATACCCATATCTACTCAAGTCATCAGTGAGAGTGAGAACATAACGATATCCTCCGCGAGCCTCAACGCTCATTGGACCGCACACATCGGTATGTATGATTTCCAACAAGTTGGTTGCTCGCTCCATTATTCCGGAGAACGGAGTCTTGGTCATTTTGCCCATGAGGCATGGTTCGCATGTGTCAAATGATTCATAATCAAGAGACTCTAAAAGTCCATCAGCATGGAGCTTCTTCATGCGCTTGACACCAATGTGACCAAGGCGGCAGTGCCACAAGTATGTGGGACTATCGTTATCAACTTTACATCTTTTGGCATCCACACTATGAATATGTGTAATATTACGCTCGAGATTCATTAAGAATAAACCATTGACCATCGGAGCATGACCATAAAACATATCTCTCATATAAATAGAACAACCATTATTCTCGGATTTAAATGAGTAGCCATCTCATATCAAACGAGATCCAGATACAATGTGCATGCTCAAACTTGGCACTAAATAACAATTATTAAGGTTCAAAACTAATCCCGTAGGAAAATGTAGAGGCAGCGTGCTGACGGCGATCACATCGACTCTGGAACCATTCCCGACGCGCATCGTCACCTCGTCCTTCGCCAGTCTCCGTTTATTCCGCAGCTCCTGCTGTGAGTTACAAATATGAGCAACGGCACCGGTATCAAATACCCAGGAGTTACTACGAGTACTGGTAAGGTACACATCAATTACATGTATATCAAATATACCTTTGGTGTTGCCGGCCTTCTTATCCGCTAAGTATTTGGGGCAGTTCAGCTTCCAGTGACCCTTCCCCTTGCAATAAAAGCACTCAGTCTCAGGCTTGGGTCCATTCTTTGACTTCTTCCCGGCAACTGGCTTACCGGGCGCGACAACATCCTTGCCGTCCTTCTTGAAGTTCTTCTTGCCCTTGCCCTTCTTGAACTTAGTGGTCTTATTGACCATCAACACTTGATGTTCTTTCTTGATTTCAACCTCTGCTGTCTTGAGCATTGAAAACACTTCAGGAATGGTCTTCACCATCCCCTGCATGTTGTAGTTCATCACAAAGCTCTTGTAGCTTGGTGGGAGCGACTGGAGGATTCTGTCAATGACCGCCTCATCAGGGAGGTTAATATTCAGCTGGGTCATACGGTTGTGCAACCCAGACATCTTGAGTATGTGCTCACTGACAGAACTGTTTTCCTCCATCTTACAACTATAGAACTTGTCAGAGACATCATATCTCTCGACCCGGGCATGAGCTTGGAAAACAAGTTTCAGCTCTTCGAACATCTCATATGCTCCGTGATGCTCAAAACGCTTTTGGAGCCCCGGTTTTAAGCTGTAAAGCATGCCGCACTGAACGAGGGAGTAATCATCAGCACGAGACTGCCAAGCGTTCATAACGTCTTGGTTCTCTGGGACGGGAGCATCACCTAGCGGTCCTTCTAGGACATATTGTTTCCTGGCAGCTATGAGGATGATCCTCAGGTTCCGGACCCAGTCCGTATAGTTGCTGCCATCATCTTTCAGCTTGGTTTTCTCTAGGAACGCGTTGAAGTTCATGTTGACATGAGCGTTGGCCATTTGATCTACAAGACATATTTGCAAAGGTTTTAGACTAAGTTCATGATAATTAAGTTCATCTAATCAAATTATGAACTCCCACTCAGATTAGACATCCCTCTAGTCATCTAAGTGTTGCACGATCCGAGTCGACTAGGCCGTGTCCGATCATCACGTGAGACGGACTAGTCATCATCGGTGAACATCTTCATGTTGATCGTATCTTCCATACGACTCGTGTTCGACCTTTCAGTCTCCGTGTTCCGAGGCCATGTCTGTACATGCTAGGCTCGTCAAGTTAACCCTAAGTGTTTTGCATGTGTAAAACTGTCTTACACCCGTTGTATGTGAACGTAAGGATCTATCACACCCGATCATCACGTGGTGCTTCGAAACGACGAACTGTAGCAACGGTGCACAGTTAGGGGAGAACACTTCTTGAAATTGTTGTAAGGGATCATCTTATTTACTACCGTCGTTCTAAGTAAACAAGATGCATAAACATAATAAACATCACATGCAATTATATAGTTGTGACATGATATGGCCAATATCATATAGCTCCATTGATCTCCATCTTCGGGGCTCCATGATCATCTTGTCACCGGCATGACACCATGATCTCCATCATCATGATCTCCATCATCGTGTCTTCATGAAGTTGTCACGCCAACGACTACTTCTATTTCTTTGGCTAACGCGTTTAGCAATAAAGTAAAGTAGTTTACATGGCGTTCTTCAATGACACGCAGGTCATACAAAAAATAAAGACAACTCCTATGGCTCCTGCCGGTTGTCATACTCATCGACATGCAAGTCGTGAATCCTATTACAAGAACATGATCTCATACATCACAATTCATCATTCATCACAACTTCTGGCCATATCACATCACATGAACAATCGCTGCAAAAACAAGTTAGACGTCCTCTAATTGTTGTTGCATCTTTTACGTGGCTGCAATTGGGTTCTAGCAAGAACGTTTTCTTACCTACGAATAACCACAATGTGATTTTGTCAACTTCTATTTACCCTTCATAAGGACCCTTTTCATCGAATCCGCTCCAACTAAAGTGGGAGAGACAGACACCCGCCAGCCACCTTATGCAACTAGTGCATGTCAATCGGTGGAACCGGTCTCACGTAAGCGTACGTGTAAGGTTGGTCCGGGCCGCTTCATCCCACAATACCGCTGAAGCAAGAAAAGACTAGTAGTGGCAAGCAAGTTGACAAGATCCACGCCCACAACAAAATTGTGTTCTACTCGTGCATTAGAGAACTACGCATAGACCTAGCTCATGATGCCACTGTTGGGGAACGTTGCAGAAAATTAAAAATTTTCCTACGGTTTCACCAAGATCCATCTATGAGTTCATCTAAGCAACGAGTCAAGGGAGAGAGTTTGCATCTACATACCACTTGTAGATCGAGTGCGGAAGCGTTCAAGGGGATGGTGATGATGGAGTCGTACTCGCCGTGATTCAGATCACCGATGACCAAGTGCTGAACGGACAGCACCTCCGCATTCAACACACGTACGGGACGGGAGACGTCTCCTCCTTCTTGATCCAGCAAGGGGGAAGGAGAGGTTGATGATGATCCAGTAGCACGACGGCGTGGTGGTGGATGCAGCAGAACTCCAGCGGGGCTTCGCCAAGCGACTACGGGAGGAGGACGAGGTGTAGCAGGGGGAGGGAGGCGCCAAGCACAAGGGTGCGGCTGCCCTCCCCCTTGCCCTCCTTTATATAGGTCCCCAGGGGGGGCGCCGGCCCTGGGAGATTGAATCTCCCAAGGGGGCGCCGGCCAAGGGGGGAGGAGTGCCCCCCAAGGCATGTGGTGCGCCCCCCACCCTAGGGTTTCAACCCTAGGCGCAGGGGGTGGGCCTAGGGGGGTGCACCAGCCCACTATGGGCTGGCTCCCCTCCCACTTCAGCCCATGGGGCCCTCCGGGATGGGTGGCCCCACCCGGTGGACCCCCCGGACCCTTCCGGTGGTCCCGGTACATTATCGGGTGACCCCGAAACTTTCCCGATGGCCGAAATACCACTTCCTATATATAATTCTTTACCTCCGGACCATTCCGAAACTCCTCGTGACGTCCGGGATCTCATCCGGGACTCCAAACAACATTCGGTATGCTGCATACTCATATTCATACAACCCTAGCGTCACCGAACCTTAAGTGTGTAGACCCTACGGGTTCGGGAGACACGCAGACATGACCGAGACGACTCTCGGGCAATAACCAACAGCGGGATCTGGATACCCATGTTGGCTCCCACATTCTCCTCGATGATTTCATCGGATGAACCACGATGTCGAGGATTAAACAACCCCGTATACAATTCCCTTTGTCAATCGGTACGTTACTTGCCCGAGACTCGATCATCGGTATCCCAATACCTTGTTCAGTCTCGTTACCGGCAAGTCACTTTACTCGTACCGTAATGCATGATCCCGTGATCAACCACTTGGTCACTTTGAGCTCATTATGATGATGCATTACCGAGTGGGCCCAGAGATACCTCTCCATCATACGGAGTGACAAATCCCAGTCTCGATCCGTGTCAACCCAACAGACACTTTTGGAGATACCTGTAGTGCACCTTTATAGTCACCCAGTTACGTTGTGACGTTTGATACACCCAAAGCACTCCTATGGTATCCGGGAGTTACACGATCTCATGGTCGAAGGAAGAGATACTTGACATTGGAAAAGCTCTAGCAAACGAACTACGCGATCTTTGTGCTATGCTTAGGATTGGGTCTTGTCCATCACATCATTCTCCTAATGATGTGATCCCGTTATCAATGACATCCAATGTCCATAGCCAGGAAACCATGACTATCTGTTGATCACAACGAGCTAGTCAACTAGAGGCTCACTAGGGACATATTGTGGTCTATGTATTCACACATGTATTACGATTTCCGGATAATACAGTTATAGCATGAATAAAAGACAATTATCATGAACAATGAAATATAATAATACTTTTATTATTGCCTCTAGGGCATATTTCCAACAATTGCTACAGACTGTTCTGTTTTTGACAGATTCTGTTTTTCGCGTGTTGTTTGCTTATTTTGATGCATCTATGGCTAGTATTAAGTGGTATGAACCATAGAGAACTTGAAATACAGTATGTTTAACACCAATATAAATAAAGAATGAGTTCATTATAGTACCTTATGTGGTGGTTTTGTTTTATTTCACTAACGGGCTTATGAGATTTCCTGTTGAGTTTTGCGTTGTGAAGTTTTCAAGTTTTGGGTAAAGATTTGATGGACTATGGAATAAGGAGTGGCAAAAGCCTAAGCTTGGGGATGCCCATGGCACCCCAAGATATTCAAGAGTATCCAAAAGCCTAAGCTTGGGGATGCCCCCGGAAGGCATCCCCTCTTTCGTCTTCATTCATTGGTAACTTTACTTGGAGCTATATTTTTATTCACCACAAGATATGTGTTTTGCTTGGAGCGTCGTGTATGATATTAGTATTTGCTTTTTAGTTTACCACAGTCATCCTTGCTGAACACACCTTTTGGGAGAAGCCTACTTGATTGAAATTTATTAGAATACTCTATGTGCTTCACTTATATCTTTTGAGCTAGATAGTTTTTGCTCTAGTGCTTCACTTATATCTTTTAGAGCACGGTGGTGGCTTAATTTTGTAGAAATTGCTAGCCTCTCATGCTTCACTTATATTATTTCGAGAGTCTCTTAGAACAGCATGGTATTTGCTATGGTTATAAAATTGGTCCTAGAATGGTAGGCATCCAAGTTGGGTATAATAAAAATTATCATAGGAAGTGAATTGGATGCTATGATCAATTTGATACTTGCTAATTGTTTTGAGACATGGAGGTAGTGATATTAAAGTCATGCTAGTTGGGTGATTATGAATTTAAAGAATGCTTGTGTCTAAGTTGGCAAGTCTCATAGCATGCACGTTGGTTAAAGTTGTGTAACAAATTTTAAACATGAAGTGTCTTTGGATTGTGCATCCTTATGAGTGGCGGTCGGGGACGAGCGATGTCCTTTTCCTACCAATCTATCCCTCTAGGAGCATGCGTGTACTGCTTGGTTTTTGATGACTTTTTGCAATAATTATATGAGTTCTTTTGACTAATGTTGAGTCCATGGATTATACGCACTTTTACCTTTCCACCATTGCTAGCCTCTTCGGTACCGTGCATTGCCCTTTCTCACCTTGAGAGTTGGTGCAAACTTCACCGGTGCATCCAAACCCCGTGATATGATACGCTCTATCACACGTAGACCTCCTTATAGCTTCCTCAAAACAGCCACCATACCTAACTATTATGGCATTTCCATAGCCATTCCGAGATATATTGCCATGCAAATTTCCACCGTTCCGTTTATCATCATGACACACATTACTTTTGTCATATTGCCATTGCATGATCATGTAGTTGACATCGTATTTGTGGCAAGGCCACCATGCATAATTTTTCATACATGTCACTCTTGATTCATTGCACCTTCCCGGTACACCGCCGGAGGCATTCATATAGAGTCATATCTTGTTCTAGTTTCGAGTTGTAATTCATGTGTTGTAAATCAATAAAAGTGTGATGATCATCATTATTAGAGCATTTGTCCCCCCCCCTCCCCCAAAAAAAGGCCAAAAAAAGAAAGGCCCAAAAAAAGGAAAAAAAGAAAATAAATAAAAAGGGGGCAATATTACTATCTCTTTTCCACACTTGTGCTTCAAAGTAGCACCATGTTCTTCATATAGTGAGTCTCATATGTTGTCACTTTCATATACTAGTGGGAATTTTTTATTATAGAACTTGGCTTGTATATTCCTATGATGGGCTTCCTCAAAATGCCCTAGGTCTTCGTGAGCAAGCAAGTGGGATGCACATCCACTTAGTTTTCTTTTGTTGATCTTTCATTCATTTATAACTCTAGTGCATCCGTTGCATGGCAATCCCTACTCCTCATGTTGACATCAATTGATGGGCATCTCCATAGCCCGTTGATTATCCTCGTCAATGTTAGACTTTCTCCTTTTTTGTCTTCTCCACACAATCCCCACTATCATATTTTATTCCACCCATAGTGCTATATCCATGGCTCACGCTCAAGTATTGCATGAAAGTTGAAAAAGTTTGAGACTATTTAAGTACGAAACAATTGCTTGGCTTGTCATCGGGGGTGTAGAATTTGGGAACATTTTTGTGTGACGAAAATGAGGCATAGCCTAACTATATGATTTTGTAGGGATAAACTTTCTTTAGCCATGTTATTTTGAGAAGACATGATTGCTTTTATTAGTATGCTTGAAGTATTACTATTTATTTTGTCAATATGAACTTTTATTTTGAATCGTTTGGATCTGAACATTCATGCCATAATAAAGAAAATTACATTGAGAAATATGCTAGGTAGCATTCCACATCAAAAATTCTGTTTTTATCATTTACCTAGTCGAGGATGAGCAGGAATTAAGCTTGGGGATGCTTGATACGTCTCCAGCGTATCTATAATTTTTGATTGTTCCATGCTATTATATTACCCTTTTTGGATATTTATGGGCTTTACTTTACACATTTATATCATTTTTGGAACTAACCTACTAACCGGTGGCCCAGCCCGTATTGCTATTTTTTTTTTGCCTATTTCAGTATTTCGAAGAAAAGGAATATCAAACGGAGCCAAACGGAATGAAACCTTCAGGACCGTGATTTTTGGAACAAACGTGATCCAGAGGACTTGGAGTGCAAGCCAAGAAGCAGCCAAGGCAGCCACGAGGGTGGAGGGCGCGCCCACCCGTACAGGGCGCGCCCCCTATCTCGTGGGCCCCTCGGGCGGCCACCGACGTACTTCTTCCTGCTATATATACCCACGTACCCCGAAAACATCCAGGGAGCCAATGAAAAACAATTTCCACTGCCGTAACCTTCTGTATCCGCGAGATCCCGTCTTGGAGCCTTCGCCGGAGCTCCGCCGGAGGGAGAATCGACCATGGAGGGCTTCTACATCAACACCATAGCCCCTCCGATGAGTTGTGAGTAGTTTAACACAGACCTTCGGATCCATAGTTATTAGCTAGATGACTTCTTCTCTCTTTTTGGATCTCAATACCATGTTCTCCCCTCTCTTGTGGAGATCTATTCGATGTAACTCTTTTTGCGGTGTGTTTGTCGAGATCCGATGAATTGTGGGTTTATGATCAAGTTTATCTATGAGAAATATTTGAATCTCCTCTTAATTCTTTTATGTGTGATTGAGTTATCTTTGCAAGTCTCTTCGAATTATCAGTTTGGTTTGGCCTACTAGATTGATCTTTCTTGCAATGAGAGAAGTGCTTAGCTTTGGGTTCAATCTTGCGGTGTCCTTACCCAGTGACAATAGGGGTTGAAAGGCACCTATTGTATTGTTGCCATCGAGGATAAAAAGATGGGGTTTATTGTTGGGGAACGTAGTAATTTCAAAAAAATTCCTACGCACACGCAAGATCATGGTGATGCATAGCAACGAGAGGGGAGAGTGTTGTCCACGTACCATCGTAGACCGAAAGCGGAAGCGTTAGCACAACGCGGTTGATGTAGTCGTACATCTTAACGGCCCGACCGATCAAGCACCGAAAGCATGACACCTCCGAGTTCTTGCACACGTTCAGCTCGATGACGTCCCTCGGACTCCGATCCAGCCGAGCTTTGAGGGAGAGTTCTGTCAGCACGACGGCGTGGTGACGATGATGATGTTCTACCGACGCAGGGCTTCGCCTAAGCACCGCTACGATATTATCGAGGTGGATTATGGTGGAGGGGGGCACCGCACACGGTTAAGAGATCCAAGGGATTAATTGTTGTGTCTCCAAGGGGTGCCCCCCTCCCCGTATATAAAGGAGTGGAGGAGGGGGAGGGTCGGCCCTCTCTATGGCGCGCCTACGAGGAGTCCTACTCCCACCAGGAGTAGGATTCCCCCCCTTCCAAGTAGTAGGGGTAGGAGTCAAGGAAAGGGGAGAAAGAAGAGAAGGAAGGAGGGGGCGCAGCCCCTCCCCCTAGTCCAATTCGGACTAGGCCTTGGGGGGGGGTGCCCAGCCTCTCCTCTCTCTTTCCCCTAAAGCCCAATAAGGCCCATATACTCCCCGGCGAATTCCCGTAACTCTCCGATACTCCGGAAAATATCCGAATCACTCGGAACCTTTCCGATGTCCGAATATAGTCGTCCAATATATCGATCTTTACGTCTCGACCATTTAGAAACTCCTCGTCATGTCCCCAGTCTCATCCGGGACTCTGAACTACCTTCGGTACATCAAAACACATAAACTCATAATATAACCGTCATCAAACTTTAAGCGTGCGGACCCTACGGGTTCGAGAACTATGTAGACATGACCGAGACACGTCTCCGGTCAATAATCAATAGCAGAACCTGGATGCTCATATTGGCTCCCATGTATTCTACGAAGATCTTTATCGGTCAAACCGCATAACAACATACGTTGTTCCCTTTGTCATCGATATGTTACTTGCCCGAGATTCGATCGTCGGTATCTCAATACCTAGTTCAATCTCGTTACCAGCAAGTCTCTTTACTTGTTATGTAATGCATCATCCCTCAACTAACTCATTAGCTACATTGCTTGCAAGGCTTATAGGGATGTGCATTACCGAGAGGGCCCAGAGATACCTCTCTGACAATCGGAGTGACAAATCCTAATCTCGAAATACGCCAACTCAACATGTACCTTCGGAGACACCTGTAGAGCTCCTTTATAATCACCCAGTTACATTGTGACGTTTGGTAGCACACAAAGTGTTCCTCCGATAAACGGGAGTTGCATAATCTCATAGTCATAGGAACATGTATAAGTCATGAAGAAAGCAATAGCAACATACTAAACGATCAAGTGCTAAGCTAACAGAATGGGTCAAGTCAATCACATCATTCTCCTAATGATATGATCCCGTTAATCAAATGACAACTCATGTCTATGGTTAGGAAACTTAACCATCTTTGATTAACGAGCTAGTCATGTAGAGGCATACTAGTGACACTATGTTTGTCTATGTATTCACACATGTATTATGTTTCCGGTTAATACAATTGTAGCATGAATAATAAACATTTATCATGAAATAAGGAAATAAATAATAACTTTATTATTGCCTCTAGGGCATATTTCATTCATTTATATCATATTGCATGAGTTTATCCCTCTACATCATGTAATCTTTCTTAATGCGTTACTCTGTTCTTATGAACTTAATACTCTTGATGCATGCTGGATAGCGGCCGATGTGTGGAGTAATAGTAGTAGATGCAGGCAGGAGTCGGTCTACTTGTCACGGGCGTGATGCCTATATACATGATCATGCCTAGATAATCTCATAATTATTCGTTTTTCTATCAATTGCTCGACAGTAATTTGTTCACCCACCGTAATACTTATGCTATCTTGAGAGAAGCCACTAGTGAAACCTATGGCCCCCGGGTCTATCTTTTATCATGTAAGCTTTCAATCTAATTTTATTTGCATCTTTACTTTTCCAATCTATATCATAAAATACCAAAAATATATTTATCTTATCATACTATCTCTATCAGATCTCACTTCCGCAAGTGGCCGTGAAGGGATTGACAACCCCTTTATTGCGTTGGTTGCAAGTTCTTTGTTTGTTTGTGTAGGTGCGTGGGACTTTTGAGGAGCATCCTACTGGATTGATACTTTGGTTCTCAAAAATTGAGGGAAATACTTACGCTACTATTGTTGCATCACCCTTTCCTCTTCAAGGAAAACCAACGCAAGCTCAAGACGTAACACTAGACCCGTCCATAATTTTTTTGTCTCGACGAGTGAGTCATTGCCCCCATGACTCAATCACGCGGTGAAGCGGTTCTCTCATATTTTTTTCATGGTAATACATGTCTCATTCATATCATAAAGATCAAAGTACAAGTCACGTAAGGACCGACATGACAAGATTAAAAAGATAGCAGCACATCCTTGAGCTTGATACCAACACCCGTCACCTATCTTCGTCCCCACCACAACAGCCACTGAAGAAAAGAATGAGGAATCACCTCCTCACTCGAGCTCGACGCGGCTCCGTCGTTGATATGCAGCTTTGCGAACCTCGAAGGTGGCTCACCAAATGTGAAGCCCATCCTGTTGAACGAATCAGGCTGTGACAACTGTTGGGGAACGTAGTAATCCTATATAACTAAGAGATTGATCCCCACTAACCTATTTATCTTAACATGCAAGCATGCCACATCACCATACAATTATAGATGGGATAAAACCCACCTTAACATGCAACCATGCATGATAAAGACCCACCACCACATGCAACCATGCATGGGAAAATAATTATCATTTTATTGTCAACTTATATTCAATAAATATTTTCTCAAATATAATAAGTCGTATGTATTTTTTATTTTGGTTCATGTGTTGTTAACCTAAAAATTTATATATTCCACACAATCAAATTTCACCGAAATATATTGCAACCAATTCCGAAGCAACGTGCGGGGCATCATCTAGTTTCAAAACATTTCCTACGAACACGCAAGATCATGGTGATGCATAGCAACGAGAGGGGAGAGTGTTGTCCATGTACCCTCGTAGACCGAAAGCGGAAGCGTTAGAACAACGCGGTTGATGTAGTCGTACGTCTTCACGGCCCGACCGATCAAGCACCGAAACTACGGCACATCCGAGTTCTAGCACACGTTCAGCTCGATGACATCCCTCGTACCCCGATCCAGCCGAGTGTCGAGGGAGAGTTTCGTCAGCACGACGGCGTGGTGAAGATCTTGATGTTCTACCATCGCAGGGCCTCGCCTAAGCACCACTACAATATTATTGAGGAGGACTATGGTGGAGGGGGGCACCGCACACGGCTAAGAGATCAAGAGATCAATTGTTGTTGTTTCTAGAGGTCCCCCCTGCCACCGTATATAAAGGAGTGAAGGAGGGGGAGAGGGCCGGTGAGGGAGTCCTGGACTAGGGGGTGTCCGGACAGCCGAACTATCATCGTCCGCCGGACTCCAAGACTATGAAGATACAAGATTGAAGACTTCGTCCCGTGTCCGGATGTGACTTTCCTTGGCGTGGAAGGCAAGCTTGGCAATACGGATATGTAGATCTCCTACCATTGTAACCGACTCTATGTAACCCTAGCCCTCTTCGGTGTCTATATAAACCGGAGGGCTTTAGTCCGTAGGACAACAACCCTTACAACAATCATACCATAGACTAGCTTCTAGGGTTTAGCCTCCTTGATCTCGTGGTAGATCCACTCTTGTAATACACATCATCAATATTAATCAAGCAGGACGTAGGGTTTTACCTCCATCAAGAGGGCCCAAACCTAGGTAAAACATCGTGTCCCTCGTCTCCTGTTACCATCCGCCTAGACGCATAGTTTGGGACGCCCTACCCGAGATCCGCCGGTTTTGACACCGACATTGGTGCTTTCATTGAGAGTTCCTCTGTGTCGTCACTGATAGGCTTGATGGCTTCTTCAATCAACAACAACGCTGTCCAGGGTGAGACTTTTCTCCCCGCACAGATCTTCGTGTTCGGCGGCTTCGCGTTGCGGGCCAATTCACTTGGCCATCTGGAGCAGATCGAAAGCTACGCCCCTGGACGTCAGGTCAGATTTGGAAGCTTAAACTTCACGGCAGATATCCACGGAGACTTGATCTTCGATGGATCCGAGCCGCAGCCGAGCGTGCCACATTGTCACGGTGGGCATGATCTAACTCTGCCACCGGACAGTACCTTGGAGGCCGCACACAAATCCGCTCCGACCCATAGTCCGGAGCCGATTGCGCAGATCGAGGACGGGTGGCTGGACACCGCCTCGGGGGCTGCAACTTCCACGGCGATGGAGCCGAACACTGACCCTGTCCCTTATAAAGCTTGTGACTTCGAGGCGCCGGACTCCTTGCCGGACTCCGAACCTACCGCGCGCCTGCCAATCGAATCTGATTGGGCGCCGATCATGGAGTTCACCGCTGCGGACATCTTCCAACACTCACCCTTTGGCGACATCCTAAATTCGCTAAAGCATCTCTCGCTATCCGGAGAGCCCTGGCCGGATTACGGCCAGGATGGTTGGGACGCGGACGACGAAGAAATTCAAAGCCCACCCACCACCCACTTTGTAGCCACTGTCGACGATCTAACCGACATGCTAGACTATGACTCCGAAGACATCGACGGTATGGACGACGATGCCGGAGACGAACAAGAACCAGCGCCTATAGGGCACTGGAAGACCACCTCGTCATATGACATATACATGGTGGACACCCCAAAAGATGGGGGTGGCGAAGATGCAGCGGAGGCAGATTCCTCAAAGAAACAGCCCAAGCGCCGACGTCAGCGGCGCCGCTCTAAATCCCGCCACAGCAAGAATGGATATTCCGGCACAGGAGATAATAACACCCCAGAAAGTGCCGAAGACAATCCCCTCCAGCAAGATTCAGCGCAGGAGGATGCAGAAGCAAGCCCTCACGAGAGAGTGGTAGACGAAGAGCTCGAGGATGATAATTACATACCTCCCTCCAAAGACGAGGCAAGCCTCAACGACGACGAATTCGTCGTGCCAGAGGATCCCGTCGAACAAGAGCATTTTAAACGCAGGCTTATCGCCAAGGCAAATAGCCTAAAGAAAAAGCAGCAGCAGCTTCAAGCTGATCAAGACCTGCTGGCCGATAGATGGACCGAGGTCCTCGCGGCCGAAGAGTATGAACTCGAACGCCCCTCCAAGAGTTACCCAAAACGCAAGTTGCTCCCCCGATTAGAGGAGGAAGCATACATACCTTCATCACCAGCGCACAATATGGCCGACCGACCACCCCGTGGTCACGACAGAGAGGCATCCAGGCCCTCCACCAAGACCGTACCCCGGCATCGCTCCAAAAGTACGAAGCCAAGAGGGAACGCGCCGGACTTGCGAGATATATTGGAGGACAAAGCAAGGCAATCCAGATCCATCTACGGATCACGTGGGCGCCCCACGACCCACGACGAATACCGTCGCGCCGGATACAACAACTTCGGCTGGGCCGAACACAGCAGACAACGCTCCCTCGAGCTACGTCATGATATTGCTCAATACAGAGGCGCCGCACACCCGCTATGCTTCACTGACGAAGTAATGGATCATCAAATCCCTGAAGGGTTTAAACCCGTCAACATTGAATCCTACGATGGCACAACAGACCCCGCGGTTTGGATCGAAGATTATCTCCTTCACATCCATATGGCCCGCGGCGACGATCTCCACGCCATCAAGTATCTCCCACTCAAGCTTAAAGGACCAGCTCGGCATTGGCTTAACAGCTTGCCCGCAGAGTCAATTGGGTGTTGGGAAGACCTGGAAGCCACATTCCTCGACAACTTCCAGGGCACATATGTGCGACCACCAGACGCCGATGACCTAACCCGCATAATTCAGCGGCCAGATGAATCGGCCAGACAGTTCTGGACACGATTCTTAACAAAGAAATATCAAATCGTCGACTGTCCGGATGCAGAGGCCCTCGCAGCCTTCAAACATAACATCCGCGACGAATGGCTAGCCCGACACCTAGGACAGGAAAAGCCAAAATCCATGGCAGCCCTCACATCACTAATGACCCGCTTCTGTGCGGGAGAGGATAGCTGGCTAGCTCGCAGCAACAACCTCAGTAAAAATGCTGGCAGTCCGGATACTAAGGACCACAACGGCAGGTCGCGTCGAAGCAAAAACAAGCGCCACGTTAACGGCGACAACAATGAGGATACGATAGTCAACGCCGGATTCCGAGGCTCTAAACCCGGTCAGCGGAAGAAGCCATTCAAAAGAACCACTCCGGGTCCGTCCAATTTGGACCGAATACTCGATCGCTCATGCCAGATACATGGCACCCCCGAAAAGCCAGCTAACCACACCAACAGAGATTGTTGGGTATTCAAGCAGGCAGGCAAGTTAATTGCCGAAAATAGTGACAAGGGGCTGCATAGCGACGACGAGGAAGAGACCCGGACGCCGAACAGTAGAGGACAGAAGGGTCCCCCCCCCACAAGTGCAGACGGTAAATATGATATACGCAACCCATATACCCAAAAGGGAGCGGAAGCGTGCACTAAGGGATGTATATGCGATGGAGCCAGTCGCCCCGAAGTTCAATCCATGGTCCTCTTGCCCGATCACTTTCGATCGAAGAGACCATCCGACCAGCATCCGCCATGGCGGATTCGCCGCATTGGTTTTAGACCCAATCGTCGATGGATTTCACCTCACGAGAGTCCTGAAGGACGGCGGCAGTAGCCTGAACCTGCTTTATCAGGATACAGTGCGCAAGATGGGCATAGACCCCTCAAGGATTAAACCTACAAAGATGACCTTCAAAGGCGTCATACCAGGTGTTGAAGCTAATTGTACAAGCTCAATCACACTAGAAGTGGTCTTCGGATCCCCGGATAATTTCCGGAGCGAGGAGTTAATCTTCGACATAGTCCCGTTCCGCAGCGGCTATCACGCCCTGCTGGGACGAACCGCGTTCGCAAAGTTCAATGCGGTGCCGCATTATGCATACCTCAAGCTCAAGATGTCAGGCCCTCGTGGAGTCATTACGATCAACGGAAATACGGAACGCTCCCTCCGAACGGAGGAACATACAGCGGCTCTCGCGGCAGAAGTACAGAGCAGCCTTCTAAGGCAATTTTCGAGTCCGGCCGTTAAACGACCGGACACGGCCAAACGCGCCCGGAGAAACATCAATCAAGACCACCTGGCACGTTCCGAGCACGCGTAGCAATGCGGCCCCAACCCCAGCCCTCACATGATTGCAAGACCAACCCTCCGCATACATCATTACGCTCTGGAGATACCATGGGCATAGGGGGAGGGGCACGACCACAACAGACCCAGAGTGCGGCTCGACCACACCAGGGGCTCCCAAGTGTGTCACTCTTTTTATTTTCATTTTTCTTCTTCTTATACACAGGACTCCGTTCACCAGAGGCCCTGTCCAGCGGCGAACCCGCCGAACTCACGATGCAACAGCCAGGGAGGGAAAAAGGCTGCGACGAACACTCAGGTGGTCTCCATTAAGAGCATTAAATTTGATTATACACACCAGTCCGCAGCCCACCCCTGGAGGGGGACATGTTTAATTAGTCCAATCCCTTGCTTACCGCACTATTTGTATCATTCCGCACTCATAGAAGAATTCCTTGAATAAACAATGCAGCGCTTTTTGCCCATAATTGCATTACTTTACATATATGTTCATTAATGACATCTTGCACCCGTACAATTTGGTACAGCCGAATACACCAGGGGCTTATGTTCCCCGCATTATGGTGTGATAAGTCCGAACACTTTCACAAGTGCGGCACCCCGAACTTATAGCATTATATGAATCGGCTCCGAATCATGTCTTGGGTCAATAGTTGGGTTTGCCCGGCTCCCATGTTTTGGTACCTTACGTTCCGTTCCATCGGCTAAGGTAGCACTGGGAGAACCACTGCGATTGCGCCCCGGTTGAGCTGGGCGAGCGCCTCAGTGGAGAAAGCTAAAACTGACTGGCATGATAAGGCGAGAGACTGGTCGCTGTTCGAGAGGTCTTTTCGGGTCCCTAAAGACTCATGCCGCTTCGAGCGAAGAACCAGATAATGTCCGACGAAGGCGTGGATAGCGCCCCGAACTCGGTCTTCCGAATACTAGGGGCTTCGCCGAAATTTAAAATTATAGAATTCTATGGCTAAGTGAGAGTGTTCAAGCATTATAAGTCCGGTTGCCTTGTTCGTTGTGTTGAGCGCCTCCCTAGATGGATCCAAAAATGGGAACAAGAGTGCTCAAATTTATCCCGAACACCCCAGCACTAGTGGCATGGGGGCTGAAGCCGACGACTTGCTATCTCTCAGATTTTATAAACGGCCGCACAGAAGGTAATATTTTAAATTAAACAAGCGTTGCTTAGCGCATATGAACAAAGTTTTCAGCGCACAGGATAATACATAGCGAGTTTACTCAATAATTACATCTCTGGGGCACTCATCCGCAATCTTGCGGGCACCCTTCAGGACAGTCTTATAGTACATCTCGGGCGTACGATACTCCTTGCCCGCTGGCGGCGCGTCAGTGATAAGCCTCTCTGCATCCAGCCTGCCCCAATGCACCTTTGCGCGGGCAAGGGCCCGACGAGCACCTTCAATACAGGCGGAGCGCTTGATGACCTCCACCCAGGGGCATGCATCCACCAGCCGCCGCACAAGGCCGAAGTAGCTCCCAGGCATGGCCTCTCCAGGCCACAGCCGGACTATGAGGCCCTTCATGGCCTGCTCGGCTACCTTGTGGAGCTCGACCAGCTGCTTCAGCTGGTTGCTAGGGGGCACCGGATGGCCGGCCTCAGCGTACTGAGACCAGAAGACCTTCTCTGTTGAGCTCCCCTCCTCGCCACGGTAGAATGCAGCGGCATCGGATACACTGCGAGGCAGATCTGCAAACACCCCTGGAGAGCTCCGAATCCGGGTAAGTGTCAGGTAGTTTACATTAACATGCTTGCTTTGCATGAAAAATGCCTTACCCGCCGCTATTTTCTTCACATCCTCAACCTCCTGAAGGGCCTTATGGGCCTCGGCCTTGGCGGACTTGGCACTTTCGAGAGCCGAGGCAAGCTCGGACTCTCGAGTCTTTGAGTCGCACTCCAAACTCTCATGCTTCTCCATGAGAGCCTGGAGCTCTTGCCGCACCTCCGCCACCCGCGCCTCCTGCTTCTCTCGCTCTGCCCGTTCCGCGGCCGCATTGCGTTCGGCCGCGGACACAGCCTCCTTCAGGGTTGCCACCTCGTTCGTGGCCCCTGCAGTACCCATGTTATCCTTGTTATTTTTTGCAACCTAAATCCTTTTCTGTAAGGTAACTATTCAAAGTGGTGTTACTCACCTTCTTTGTCCTCGAGCTGCTTCTTGGCACGGCCGAGCTCTTGCTCGGACCGCTCGAGATCCTGCTTCAATGCACCGACCTCCGCAGTCAGTGCGGCAGAGGTCAGCAGCGCAGCCTGCAAACCCATATTGACATAATTTTTTAGCAACCCTGCGTATATCTTTTTTAGATCCTCAGTCCGACTTTTCTTTCCGAACACCGAACCGAGCATCAGGGGCTACTGTCTATGCGGTATTACATTACATATTTTTAACTTCTTACCTCAAAGCCTGTTAGAAGGCTACTGCAGGCTTCGGTCAGCCCGCTCTTGGCGAGCTGAACCTTCTGATGTTGGGGAACGTAGTAATTTCAAAAAAATTCCTACGCACACGCAAGATCATGGTGATGGCATAGCAATGAGAGGGGAGAGTGTATGTCCACGTACCCTCGTAGACCGTAAGCGAAAGCGTTATCACAACGCAGTTGATGTAGTCGTACGTCTTCACGATCCGACCGATCCAAGCACCGAACGTACGGAGCCTCCGAGTTCAGCACACGTTCAGCTCGATGACGATCTCCGGCCTCCGATCCAGCCAAGCTCCGGAGATGAGTTCCGTCAGCACGACGGCGTGGTGACGATGATGATGTTCTACCGGCGCAGGGCTTCGTCTAAACTCCGTGACGATATGACCGAGGTGGAATATGGTGGAAGGGGGCACCGCACACGGCTAAGGAACGATCCATAGATCAACTTGTGTGTCTATGGGGTGCCCCCTGCCCCCGTATATAAAGGAGGGAGGGGGGAGGCTGGCCGGCCCCTTTGGGCGTGCCAAGGGAGGAGGAATCCTCCTCCTAGTAGGAGTAGGATTCCTCCTTTCCTACTCCTACTAGGAGGGGGAAGGAAGGGGGAGAGGGGGAAAGGAAAGGGGGGCGCCGCCCCCCCTCCTAGTCCAATTCGGACCAGAGGGAGAGGGGGCGCGCGGCCCACCTTGGCCGCCCCTCTCTCTTCCCACCTAGGCCCATGTGGCCCATTAACTCTCCCGGGGGGTTCCGGTAACCCCCCCGGCACTCCGGTTTTCTCCGAAATCACCCGGAACATTTCCGGTGTCCGAATATAGTCGTCCAATATATCAATCTTTATGTCTTGACCATTTCGAGACTCCTCGCCATGTCCACGATCTCATCCGGGACTCCGAACTCCTTCGGTACATCAAAACTCATAAACTCATAATATAACTGTCATCGAAACCTTAAGCGTGCGGACCCTACGGGTTCGAGAACTATGTAGACATAACCTAGAACTATTCTTGGTCAATAACCAATAGTGGGACCTGGATGCCCATATTGGCTCCTACATACTCTACGAAGATCTTTATCGGTCAAACCGCATAACAACATACGTTGTTCCCTTTGTCATCGGTATGTTACTTGCCCGAGATTCGATCGTCGGTATCCAATACCTAGTTCAGTCTCGTTACCGGCAAGTCTCTTTACTCGTTCCGTAATACATCATCCCACAACTAACTCATTAGTTACAATGCTTGCAAGGCTTAAGTGATGTGCATTACCGAGAGGGCCCAGAGATACCTCTCCGACAATCGGAGTGACAAAACCTAATCTCAAAATACGCCAACCCAACATGTACCTTTGGAGACACCTGTAGAGCACCTCTATAATCACCCAGTTACGTTGTGACGTTTGGTAGCACACAAAGTGTTCCTCCGGTAAGCGGGAGTTGTATAATCTCATAGTCATAGGAACATGTATAAGTCATGAAGAAAGCAATAGCAACATACTAAACAATCAAGTGCTAAGCTAACGGAATTGGTCAAGTCAATCACATCATTCTCCTAATGATGTGATCCCGTTAATCAAATGACAACTCTTTTGTCCATGGCTAGGAAACATAACCATCTCTGATAAACGAGCTAGTCAAGTAGAGGCATACTAGTGACACTATGTTTGTCTATGTATTCACACATGTATTATGTTTCCGGTTAATACAATTCTAGCATGAATAATAAACATTTATCATGAAATAAGGAAATAAATAATAACTTTATTATTGCCTCTAGGGCATATTTCCTTCAGTCTCCCACTTGCACTAGAGTCAATAATCTAGTTCACATCGCCATGCGATTTAACACCAATATTCATATCTGTATATGATTAACACCCATAGTTCACATCATCATGTGACCAACATCCAAAGGGTTTACTAGAGTCAATAATCTAGTTCACATCGCTATGTGATTAACACCCAAAGAGTACTAAGGTGTGATCATGTTTTGCTCGTGAGAGAAGCTTAGTCAACGGGTCTGTCACATTCAGAGCCGTATGTATTTTGCAAATATTTTATGTCCGCAATGCTCTGCACGGAGCTACTCTAGCTAATTGCTCCCACTTTCAATATGTATCCAGGTTGAGACTTAGAGTCATCTGGATCAGTGTAAAAGTTTGCACTGATGTAACTTTTACAACAAACTCTTTTATCACCTCCATAATCGAGAAACATCTCCTTAGTCCTTACTAAGGATATTCTTGACCAATGTCCAGTGATCTACTCCTAGATCACTATTGTACTCCCTTGCCAAATTCAGAGCAAGGTATACAATAGGTCTGGTACATAGCATAGCACACTTTATAGAACCTATGACTGAGGCATAGGGAATGACTTTTCATTCTCTTTCTATTTTCTGCTGTGGTCGGGATTTGAGTCTTACTCAATTTCATACCTTTGCAACACAAGCAAGAACTCTTTCTTTGACTGTTCCATTTTGAACTATTTCAAAATCTTGCCAAGGTATGTACTCATTGAAAATCTTATCAAGCGTCTTGACCTATCTCAATAGATCTTGATGCTCAATATGTAAGTAGCTTTTACTGAGGTCTTTTCTTTTTAAAGAACTCCTTTAAAACACTCCTTTATGCTTTGCAGAAAAATTCTACATCATTTCTGATCAACAATATGTCACTCACATATACTAATCAGAAAGGCTGTAGTGCTCCCACTCACTTTATTGTAAATACAGGCTTCATCGTAAGTCCATAAAACTATATGCTTTGATCAACTTATCAAAGCGTATATTCCAACTCCGAGATGCTTGCACCAGTCCATAGATGGATCGCTGGAGCTTGCACATTTTGTTAGCACCTTTAGGATTGACAAAACCTTCTAGTTGCATCATATACAACTCTTCTTTAATAAATCCATTAAGGAATGCAGTTTTGACATCCATTTGCCAGATTTCATAAAATGTGGCAATTACTAACATGATTCAGACAGACTTAAGCATCGATACGAGTGAGAAAATCTCATCGTATTTAACACCTTGAACTTGTTGAAAACCTTTCGCAACAAGTCGAGCTTGGTAGATAGTAATACTACTATCAGTGTCCGTCTTCCTCTTGAAAATCCATTTATTTAACATGGCTTGCTGATCATTGAGCAAGTCAATCAAAGTCCATACTTTGTTCTCATACATGGATCATATCTCAGATTTTATGGCCTTGAGCCATTTCGCGGAATCTGGGCTCATCATCGCTTCCTCATAGTTCGTAGGTTCATCATGGTCTAGTAACATGACTTCCAGAACATGATTACTACACCACTCTGGTGCGGATCTTACTCTGGAAGACCTACGAGGTTCTGTAGTAACTTGATCTGAAGTTTCATGATCAATATCATTAGCTTCCTCACTAATTGGTGCATTTGTCACAGGAACTGATTTCTGTGATGAACTACTTTCCAATAAGGGAACAGGTACAGTTACCTCATCAAGTTCTACTTTCCTCCCACTCACTTCTTTCGAGAGAAAACTCCTTCTCTAGAAAGGATCCATTTTTAGCAACGAATATCTTGCCTTCGGATCTGTGATAGAAGGTGTACCCAACTATTTCCTTTGGGTATTCTATGAAGACGCACTTCTCCGATTTGGGTTCGAGCTTATCAGGATGAAACTTTTTCACATAAGCATCGCAGCCCCAAACTTTAAGAAACGACAACTTGGGTTTCTTGCTAAACCACAGTTCATATGTTGTCGTCTCAACGGATTTAGATGGTGCCCTTTTAATGTGAATGCAGCTGTCTCTAATGCATAACCCCAAAACAATATTGGTAAATCAGTAAGAGACATCATAGATCGCACCATATCCAATAAAGTGCGGTTATGACGTTCGGACACACCATAGCGTTGTGGTGTTCCAGGTGGCGTGAGCTGTGAAACTATTCCATATTGTTTTAATTGAAGACCAAACTCGTAACTCAAATATTCCTCTCCGCGATCAGATCACAGAAACTTTATTTTCTTGTTACGATGATTTTCCACTTCACTCTAAAATTCTTTGAACCTTTCAACTATTTCAGACTTATGTTTCATCAAGTAGATATACCCATATCTGCTCAAATCATCTTGTGAAGGTCAGAAAATAACGATACTTGCCACGAGCCTTCATACTCATTGGTCTGCATACATCAGTATGTATTATTTCCAATAAGTCGGTAGCTCGTTCCATTGTTCCGAAGAATGGAGTTTTAGTCATCTTGCCCAAAAGGCACGGTTTGCAAGCATCAAATGATTCATAACCAAGTGATTCTGAAAATCCATCTTTATGGAGTTTCTTCATGCGCTTTACACCGATATGACCCAAACGGTAGTGCCACAAATAAGTTGCACTATCATTATTAACTTTGCATCTTTTGGTCTCAATATTATGAATATGTGTATCACTACGATCGAGATCCAACAAACTATTTTCATTGTGTGTATGACCATTGAAGGTTTTATTCATGTAAACAGAACAACAATTATTCTCTGATTTTAAATGAATAACCGTATTGCAATAAACATGATCAAATCATATTTATGCTCAACGCAAACGCCAAATAACATTTATTTAGGTTTAACACTAATCCCGAAAGTATAAGGAGTGTGCGATGATGATCATATCAATCTTGGAACTACTTCCAACACTCATCGTCACTTTCCCTTCAACTAGTCTCTGTTCATTCTGTAACTCCTGTTTCGAGTTACTAATCTTAGCAACCGAACAAGTATCAAATACTTAGGGGCTACTATAAACACTAGTAAGGCACACATCAATAATTTGTATATCAAATATACCCTTGTTCACTTTGCCATCCTTCTTATCCACCAAATATTCAGGGCATTTCCGCTTCCAGTGACCATTTCCTTTGCAGTGTAAACACTCAGTTTCAGGCTATGGTCCAGCTTTGGGCTTCTTCGCAGGAGTGACAACTTGCTTGTCTTTCCACTTGAAGTTCCCTTTCTTTCCCTTTGCCCTTCTCTTGAAACTAGTGGTTTTGTTAATCATCAACACTTGATGGTCTTTTCTTGATTTCTACCTTCGTCGATTTCAACATCACGAAGAGCTCGGGAATCGTTTTTGTCATCCCTTGCATACTATAGTTCATCACGAAGTTCTAGTAACTTAGTGATGGTGACTAGAGAATTCTGTCAATCACTATCTTATCTGGAAGATTAACTCCCACTTGATTCAAGTGATTGAAGTACCTAGACAATCTGAGCACATGCTCACTAGTTGAGCGATTCTCCTCCATCTTTTAGCTTTAGAACTTGTTGGAGACTTCATATCTCTCAACTCGGGTATTTGCTGGAAATATTAACTTCAACTCCTGGAACATCTCATATGGTCCATGACGTTCAAAACGTCTTTGAAGTCCCGATTCTAAGCCGTTTAAGCATGGTGCACTAAACTATCAAGTAGTCATCCTTTTGAGCTAGCCAAACGTTCATAACGTCTGCATCTGCTCCTGCAATAGGTTTGTCACCTAGCGGTGCATTAAGGACATAATTTTTCTGTGCAGCAATGAGGATAAACCTCAGATCACGGATCCAATCCGCATCATTGCTACTAACATCTTTCAACACAATTTTCTCTAGGAACATATCAAAATAAACATATGAAAGCAACAACGCAAGCTATTGATCTTACAACATAATTTGCAAAATACTACCAGGACTAAGTTCATGATAAATTTAAGTTCAATTAATCATATTACTTAAGAACTCCCACTTAGACAGACATCTCTCTAGTCATCTAAGTGATCACGTGATCCAAATCAACTAAACCATAACCGATCATCACGTGAAATGGAGTAGTTTTCAATGGTGAACATCACTATGTTGATCATATCTACTATATGATTCACGCTCGACCTTTCGGTCTCCGTGTTCCGAGGCCATATCTGCATATGCTAGGCTCGTCAAGTTTAACCTGAGTATTCTGCGTGTGCAAAACTGGCTTGCACCCGTTGTAGATGGACGTAGAGCTTATCACACCCGATCATCACGTGGTGTCTCGGCACGACGAACTTTGGCAACGATGCATACTCAGGGAGAACACTACTTGATAATTTTTGTGAGAGATCATCTTAAAATGCTACCGTCAATCAAAGCAAGATAAGATGCATAAAGGATAAACGTCACATGCAATCAATATAAGTGATATGATATGGCCATCATCATCTTGTGCTTGTGATCTCCATCTCTGAAGCACCGTCGTGATCACCATCGTCATCGGCGCGACACCTTGATCTCCATCGTAGCATCGTTGTCGTTTACGCCATCTATTGCTTCTACGACTATCGCTACCGCTTAGTGATAAAGTAAAGCAATTATAGGGCGTTTGCATTTTCATACAATAAAGCGACAACCATATGGCTCCTGCCAGTTGCCGATAACTTCAGTTACAAAACATGATCATCTCATACAATAAAATATAGCATCATGTCTTGACCATATCACATCACAACATGCCCTGTAAAAACAAGTTAGACGTCCTCTACTTTGTTGTTGCAAATTTTACGTGGCTGCTACGGGCTTAGCAAGAACCGTTCTTACCTACGCATCAAAAACCACAACGATAGTTCGTCAAGTTGGTGTTGTTTTAACCTTCGCAAGGACCGGGCATAGCCACACTCGATTCAGCTAAAGTGAGAGAGACAGACACCCGCCAGTCACCTTTAAGCACGAGTGCTCGTAACGGTGAAACCAGTCTCGCGTAAGCGTACGCGTAATGTCGGTCCGGGCCGCTTCATCTCACAATACCGACGAACCAAAGTATGACATGCTGGTAAGAAGTATGACTTGTATCGCCCACAACTCACTTGTGTTCTACTCGTGTATATAACATCAACGCATAAAACCTAGGCGCTGATGCCACTGTTGGGGAACGTAGTAATTTCAAAAAAATTCCTACGCACACGCAAGATCATGGTGATGGCATAGCAACGAGAGGGGAGAGTGTATGTCCACGTACCCTCGTAGACCGTAAGCAGAAGCGTTATCACAACACGGTTGATGTAGTTGTACGTCTTCACGATCCGACCGATCCAAGCACCGAACGTACGGAGCCTCCGAGTTCAGCACACGTTCAGCTCGATGACGATCTCCGGCCTCCGATCCAGCCGAGCTCCGGAGATGAGTTCCGTCAGCACGACGGCGTGGTGACGATGATGATGTTCTACCGGCGCAGGGCTTCGTCTAAACTCCGCGATGATATGACCGCGGTGGAATATGGTGGAAGGGGGCACCGCACACGGCTAAGGAACGATCCGTAGATCAACTTGTGTGTCTATGGGGTGCCCCCTGCCCCCGTATATAAAGGAGGGAGGGGGAGGCCGGCCGGCCCCTTTGGGCGCGCCAAGGGAGGAGGAATCCTCCTCCTAGTAGGAGTAGGATTCCTCCTTTCCTACTCCTACTAGGAGGGGGAAGGAAGGGGGAGGGGGGAAGGAAAGGGGGGCGCCGCCCCCCCCCCCCCCCCTAGTCCAATTCGGACTAGAGGGAGAGCGGCCGCACGGCCCACCCTGGCCGCCCCTCTCTCTTCCCACCTAGGCCCATGTGGCCCATTAACTCTCCCGGGGGTTCCAGTAACCCCCCCGGCACTCCGGTTTTCTCCGAAATCACCCAGAACTTTTTCGGTGTCCTAATATAGTCGTCCAATATATCAATCTTTATGTCTCAACCATTTTGAGACTCCTCGTCATGTCCCCGATATCATCCGGGACTCCGAACTCCTTCGGTACATCAAAACTCATAAACTCATAATATAACTGTCATCGAAACCTTAAGCGTGCGGACCCTACGGGTTCGAGAACTATGTAGACATGACCTAGAACTATTCTTGGTCAATAACCAATAGCGGGACCTGGATTCCCATATTGGCTCCTACATACTCTACGAAGATCTTTATCGGTCAAACCGCATAACAACATACGTTGTTCCCTTTGTCATCGGTATGTTACTTGCCCGAGATTCGATCGTCGGTATCCAATACCTAGTTCAATCTCGTTACCGGCAAGTCTCTTTACTCGTTCCGTAATACATCATCCCGCAACTAACTCATTAGTTACAATGCTTGCAAGGCTTAAGTGATGTGCATTACCGAGAGGGCCCAGAGATACCTCTCCGACAATCGGAGTGACAAAACCTAATCTCGAAATACGCCAACCCAACATGTACCTTTGGAGACACCTGTAGAGCACCTTTATAATCACTCAGTTACGTTGTGACGTTTGGTAGCACACAAAGTGTTCCTCCGGTAAACGGGAGTTGTATAATCTCATAGTCATAGGAACATGTATAAGTCATGAAGAAAGCAATAGCAACATACTAAACGATCAAGTGCTAAGCTAACGGAATGGGTCAAGTCAATCACATCATTCTCCTAATGATGTGATCCCGTTAATCAAATGACAACTCTTTTGTCCATGGCTAGGAAACATAACCATCTCTGATAAACGAGCTAGTCAAGTAGAGGCATACTAGTGACACTATGTTTGTCTATGTATTCACACATGTATTATGTTTCCGGTTAATACAATTCTAGCATGAATAATAAACATTTATCATGAAATAAGGAAATAAATAATAACTTTATTATTGCCTCTAGGGCATATTTCCTTCATATGAATCACCGCACTCATAACAGTGCGGTGTTCTTCCTCGATGGAGGCGCCTTTGAGCGCCTCCAGCAAGTTTTTCGGCGCCTCCGGTTGGACGGAGGCCGCTGGCGTCACGGTCTTGCCCTTCTTGCGAAGGGGCCGCCTGCCGGACTCTGGAACCACTGCAAGTTCCGGCGTAGAGTCCGGCGCAAAGTCCGGGAGGCTACCTTGCGGCACCTTCGGAGCCTCCTCCTGATGGGTCCCTTCCAGGAATCCCACCTCGGCGTCCTCAGCGGCGCGAGGGGTAGAGGCAGTCGGGATGGAATCTACATCCGACGGAGCCAACGACCCGCTCGACGAAGCGGGGAGATCATCATCGGCCGGACTGCAGGCAGTAAGCGGCATTAGAAGGACGCTATGTGACATGAAAAGAAATTATAAGTTACTCAGGAATCCAGATACTTACGATCTTGCCGGAGGCCTGGCCCTTGAAGGCCACTCTTCGCCGCCAACGTTGGTGTTGGCGGAGCTGTCCGGGGGAATAGTTCTTCCCCTCTTGGACCCTTCGGCCTCCCCTGTTGGGGAAGCCTTCCTCTTCCTCTCTCCCTCCTCTGGGAGAGAGTCTTCTTCCTCCTCCTCACCTTCGGGGGAGGAGTCCGCCTCGGAGTCGTCGGACACCTGAAAGCGGGAACTCTTTCGAGTACCCGTGGCCACCTTCTTGGCCTTCTTCTCCGGCACCACGTGCGGTGCCGGAACCAGCAGCCCCGCTAGACGGGCGTCTACTGGGTTTTCTGGCATGGGAGCCGGACAGATGAGCTGCTCGGCCTTCTTCATCCATTCCTGTCAAAGGAAAAGGGAGATTGAGACCCGCTTAGGGTCAAACTATTAACAACAAGTGTCCCGTAAAGGGGTAGAATCACTTACCTCGTCAGCTGGATGCTGCGAGTGAAATCCACGATCTTCAGTAGCGGATGCGGGGGCTTCGGCGCCCTTAAACAGCACCCTCCCGGCGCTTTCGTACGTCGTGTCGAAGAGCCCGCTCAATGCCTGGTGATGTGCCGGATCGAACTCTCATAGGTTGAAAGCCCGTTGTTGGCATGGGAGAATCCGGCGGACGAGCATGACTTGGACCACATTGACAAGCCTGAGCTTCTTGTTCACCAGCTTCTGGATACAGGCTTGGAGTCCCGTCAGCTCCTCCGAACTACCCCATAGCAAGCCCTTCTCTTTCCAGGAGGTGAGCTGCGTAGGGATACCAGATCTGAACTCGGGGGCCGCCGCCCACGCAGGGTCGCGCGGCTCGGTGATGTAGAACCACCCCGACTGCCACCCCTTGACGGATTCCACGAAGGCCCCTTCGAACCAAAGGACGTTGGGCATCTTGCCCAACATGGCGCCTCCGCACTCTGCTTGAGTGCCCTTCACTACCTTCGGCTTGACATTGAAGGTCTTGAGCCACAAGCCGAAGTGGGGCTGGATGCAGAGGAAGGCCTCGCACACAACGATAAACGCCGAGATGTTGAGGATGAAGTTCGGCGCTAGATTGTGGAAATCCAGGTCGTAGTAGAACATGAGCCCCCAGACAAAGGGGTGAAGTGGAAAGCCCAGTCCGCGGAGGAAGTGGGGAAGGGAAACGACCCTCTCATGGGGCCTGGGGGTGGGGATGAGCTGCCCTTCGTCGAGCAGCCGGTGCGCGATGTCGCCGGAAAGGTATCCGGCGCTGCGCAGCTTTGTGATGTGCTCCTCCTTAACGGTGGAGGCCAACCACTTGCCTCCCGCTCCGGACATGGTCGGAGAAGGTCGAGACAAGATGTGCGAACTTGGGCGCTGGAGCTCGAGTGCGCGGAGATGGATAAGCAAAGGAGGAAAAAGGCGTAGGTGAAAAGGTGGATCCTTATCCCTTATATATAGGCGGACAAAGACTATGCGTCCCCACCGGCCTGGTAAAACTCGCTTATCCCCCAAGCGCCACCATCAATGGCGCGGTTGGGTTACCCACGTCCGTATTGATGAGAATCCCGGAATAAGGGGAACACGATCTCTGCTTCGACAAGACGTGCCAAGAAAACCGCTTCGCTAAACGCGCTGAGGTGGTATAATAAAAAACGATTCAAGTAAAGGCTTGGTAGTGGTGTGATGTCATGCCGCAAAATACGTCAGCAGATTGAACTTGTGCATGTATTATTCTCTCTACGGTGGAATGTGGAATTTATTTTGCAGAGCCGGACACTATCCTGGTGTTCACGATCTTCTATGGATTATTCGGAGGAGGAACCCGCCTTGCAATGCCAAACATTATGCGCGCCGGACTCATCGTCATTGAAGCCAGGTTCAGGGGTTACTGAGGGAGTCCTGGACTAGGGGGTGTCCGGACAGCCGGACTATCATCGTCCGCCGGACTCCAAGACTATGAAGATACAAGATTGAAGACTTCGTCCCGTGTCCGGATGGGACTTTCCTTGGCGTGGAAGGCAAGCTTGGCAATACGGATATGTAGATCTCCTACCATTGTAACCGACTCTGTGTAACCCTAGCCCTCTTCGGTGTCTATATAAACCGGAGGGGTTTAGTCCGTAGGACAACAACCCTTACAACAATCATACCATAGGCTAGCTTCTAGGGTTTGGCCTCCTTGATCTCGTGGTAGATCCACTCTTGTAATACACATCATCAATATTAATCAAGCAGGACGTAGGGTTTTACCTCCATCAAGAGGGCCCGAACCTGGGTAAAACATCGTGTCCCTCGTCTCCTGTTACCATCTGCCTAGACGCACAGTTCAAGACCCCCTACCCGAGATCCGCCGGTTTTGACACCGACAGCCGGCCCCTATGGCGCGCCCTGGAGGAGTCCTACTCCCACCGGGAGTAGGATTTCTCCCCTTCCATGTAGTAGGAGTAGGAGACAAGGAAGGGGGAGAGCGAAGAGAAGGAAGGAGGGGGCGCCGCCCCTCCCCCCAGTCCAATTCGGACTAGTCATTGGGGGGCGCGCGGCCTGCCTCTCTCTTTCCCCTAAAGCCCAATAAGGCCCATATACTCCCCGGCGAATTCCCGTAACTCTCCGATACTCCGAAAAATATCCGAATCACTCGGAACCTTTCCGATGTCCGAATATAGTCGTCCAATATATCGATCTTTACGTCTCGACCATTTCGAGACTCCTAGTCATGTCCCCGATCTCATCCGGGACTCCGAACTCCTTCGGTACATCAAAACTCATAAGCTCATAATAAAACTGTCATCGAAACCTTAAGCGTGCGGACCCTACGGGTTCGAGAACTATGTAGACATGAACGAAACACGTTTCCGGTCAATAACCAATAGCGGAACCTGGATGCTCATATTGGCTCCTACATATTCTACGAAGATCTTTATCGGTCAAGCATAACAACATACGTTGTTCCCTTTGTCATCGGTATGTTACTTGCCCGAGATTTGATCGTCGGTATCCCAATACCTAGTTCAATCTCGTTACCGGCAAGTCTTTTTACTCGTTACGTAATGCATCATTCCGTAACTAACTCATTAGCTACATTGCTTGCAAGGCTTATAGTGATGTGCATTACCGAGAGGGCCCAGAGATACCTCTCCGACAATCGGGTGACAAAACCTAATCTCGAAATACGCCAACTCAACATGTACCTTTGGAGACACCTGTAGAGCTCCTTTATAATCACCCAGTTACGTTGTGACGTTTGGTAGCACACAAAATGTTCCTCTGATAAACGAGAGTTGCATAATCTCATAGTTGTAGGAACATGTATAAGTCATGGAGAAAGCAATAGCAACATACTAAACGATCAAGTGCTAAGCTAACGGAATGGGTCAAGTCAGTCACATCATTCTCCTAATGATGTGATCCCGTTAATCAAATAACAACTCATGACTATGGTTAGGAAACTTAACCATCTTTGATTAACGAGCTAGTTAAGTAGAGGCATACTAGTGACACTATGTTTGTCTATGTATTCACACATGTATTATGTTTCCGGTTAATACAATTCTAGCATGAATAATAAACATTTATCATGAAATAAGGAAATAAATAATAATTTTATTACTGTCTCTAGGGCATTTTTCCTTCAACAACACCCCGAAGACGTGATCGAACTCCAGATCTTGCACCCCACCACAACTAAGACGTCGAAGAACAAAACCATACCTGTCATCCATGATCCGTGAACCAAGCACACGTTTCATCTTTCACATGTCGTCGATGCAGTTTGCATCCGCTCCTATACTACCTCCCAAGCTCCGCGCCAACGCTGGAGCAAACATCGTCGCAACGGCTGAGCCCGAGGACACAGGTCCACCACGAGGATGCCGGTGTCGTCATGCCATCATTGCTTGAACATACTGGTTTTTAAATGCATCCCCAGCCACATGACCGATGGCCTCATCAGGGAAGAATCCGAAAAATCTTTATTCAGCGTCATCGTTGTCGCCGCCAAAACCAAGACGATGGACAACCTAAAAATATAGACTACATTCTAAAAATAATAATCTAAACTACGCAGAAGTAAAGCCAATCCACATGCGTGAATCCGATGACCCCTCACCACCGACGACCGAGGTCACCGGCGGAGGGGAGCCGTGGGAGGACGGCAATGAAAGATCTCGTCTAACTACTGGTTTCGGAACGGAGCCTCACGCGGTAGCCAGCATCGAAGGAGGGAAGGGAAGATGCACATTTGTACGGTTTCACATCTCATGCAGGCTGGACAGCCCTCCCAAACCAAAAACATCAACAAACACAACATGATTCTACTCAATCTAAGCTAGCTCGTTTTTTCTTCAGCCGGCGCCGGCGCCGGCGCCTTGTCCACAGCTCCCCGCTCGAGGATCTTTTCCACGGCGGTGGGCCGCACGAGCTGCTGCGGCAGTCCGGGCAGCTCGGCCAGTGCGGCCGCGGTTGGCACGCGCGCGTAGTAGATCCTGCAGTTGTCCTGCTCGGCCGCCGCCAGGTCGGCCTCCACCTCCTTACGGAGCCGCTTCACCGCGTCCCGCACCGGCGCCGCCGCCCTCCCGAGCGCGCCCTTGGCGCCCTCCATGGACGCCAGCCCCTGCCTCAGCCGCGCGATCGCCTCGCCCACGCCGTCGCCGGCACCGCCACCGTTCTCGCGCAGCAGCCGCGCCGACCGCAGGCACGCCTCGCCGCGGAAGTAGGCCGCCTTGGCCTGCGCGCTCGCCGGCCACGACTTGTCGATGTGGTGCTGTTCGTGCGCCGCCATGGAGCGATGCGCCCGGTCGTAGTCCAGGCTCACCTGCTGGGCGACCTTGGCGCACAGCGCGGCCGGCTTGCCCCCGGCGACGGCGAGCTCGAAGTAGCACTCGAGCGCCTGCGCGAGCATCAGCGCCTCGAACGCCGCCATGCACGCGCCGGACATGTGCCGCAGCTGGCAGCTCGCCGCGTGGTCTCCTCCCTCCGACGCCGCCCTCAGCAGGCCCGCCGCGTCGCAGAGCGCGGCGCACGCGCGCCGTATCCCGTCGGCCCCGCGCCTGTCCTCTTCCACCGCCGCGCGGGCCTGCTCCGTGGCCAGCGCGAACAGCGCCACCGCCCGCTCGGCGGCCAGTGCCGTGTGCGTCCGGCGACGGATTGTCCCGGCGTCCCGCCACGCGTAGCAGAGCTGGTGCCGTACGACCGCCTCATCGAAGCGCGGGGCGACGGCGTCGAGCTCGCGGACGTACGCGCGGAGAAGGTCCCCGCGCGTTGCCGCGGCGCCCTTCTTGTCCGAATAGGTCTGGACGAGGCGGCTGCGGCAGTGTAGCAACTCCCTCAGGTCGCCGTCCCCCTCCGCGGCCGAGGTGTCCTCCGCGAAGCCCTGCGGCGTCTTGCCAGGGAGGGACAGCATCGTCATCGGCACCGGCGACGCCGGCGCGCGGCGGAACGGGAACTGCATGATCGTATCGCACGTACGTTGGCTACGTCGAGAGCGGTGGACTCAATCTGTTCGTTCGGTGGCAAGTAAATAAAACTTGTAGTGGTGATCGCAACGAAGAAGGAAGGCTGCGGGAGGGTTTAGGGAGGAAAGGAGTTGGATTAATAATAGGATCGGTGCGAGGAACTCGCGAGTTGGATGGAGATTAGGAAACCGAGTCCGACTAATTAAACAATGTGGTATTGTTGAGCTCTCGTACTACTCCGAGTACTACTCATGGCGGGGGCGGGAAGCGTGCCGGGCCAACGCGGTTCAGTTATTGACGTGGAATGTCAGCGGCTTGAGTTTTCCTTTAGATGGGCTTACTTTTTTTTTTTTTGCAAATCATATTGTCAATGATATTATTTTTTGCGAAAACCCACACCCACCCACCTCCGCTTCGCCCTCCCTGGCGACACATGGGAACCCTAGCCGCCGCCGGGAAGGCCACCTCCACCAGCCGCCGCCAGAGGGCCGGCTGGCGAATCCGCGCCGCGCCCCGGGATGGTGGTGGCGGGGCGGATTCATTCCTCT
>NC_041381.1:341220692-341279103 GCF_002162155.2 Triticum dicoccoides | reverse complement strand
TTCGCCCCGAGTTGCGGTGATGGTTCTCCCCCGGCAGTGGCGAGGCAAATAGTGGTGGTGGCAGGTGGGGGCGTCCACGCGACGGGGTAGTTGTTGGCGCCACTTCGGCCCCGGACCCGCGTTCTCCGGTCTCTCTGGGCTGCCGGCATCCTCTGTCGGGCGGCATCGGCCTCGGCAACTAGGAGATGCGCCTTCCAGTTTGTCTGGTTCGTTGATGTCCCGATGGCTACGCCCATGGCAATTCGGATCTGCGTCCCTCCAGTCCTTGCTTGCCGGCGTTGCCGGTCGTCGTCGCCTCTCCTCGCGGTGGTCCTCGCTTCGCCGATGGCCCTACCTCAAAGCCTCCGCTTTTGCAAGATCCAATGCTCGTGGGCCCGGAGGTGGTGCCATCGCCACACCAACCCCCTTCCCACATGGCGATTCCGACCAGCGTTGGCCTCCTCATCACCGATTCCACATTTGGGGGCTATGGGATTGCAGCCAGGGAGAAATCTCTGCTCGGCTTGCCGATGCTGGCAGCGGACATGCCTGTGGGTGCCGTTTTCCCTTTTTGGAGGTGCTGTCAAGGCGTTCAGCTACGCCCCTCTTCGAGCTCAGGGGAAACCCTAGGTCCGGATGGCGGCGACGTTGTCTTTCTTCTTGAAGGCATCATCTTATTCGATCGCAGTGTCCCCGAAGTTGGCTTTGGCGATGTTGGACTTATTGTTGGTTTGGTTTTGTCGCTCTTGGTTCGGGCTTGGTAGATTTAGTTGTGTTGTATTTCTGTTCGGACCAAGCATCCCTTGTCCCTCTGCTCCGCGCACCTTGTTCCCGCCTGCCTGTGTTTGTGTCGTGTGTTATATCTTCATTGTACTTATTCTATTTCATTGTGTGTTGTACCTCCACTGCACTTATTCTGTTCCTTCTATCAATGAAATGACATACAATCTTTGCGCATTCACGAAAATGCGATTTTTTTTGGCAGATGTTAAGGAGGCAAACCGGTTCCCGTGAAATTTCCGCGGTGCTGTACACCGAATTCTCTTTGATGTGCACCAAACTTCTTCTTTCTTCAGTATATATATGCATTAATCTATCTCTTGCAGAATATAAACTAAAATTTACTATTCGTACAAAAACAACAACTTCCTAAACATTTCAAGGCGGCAAACGAAGCTTCATAACCTGTACACGCTTGCTTACATTCCCTGCTGAAAATGACAGGAATGGTCAGAAACTGGGACATTTGCTTCCTGTTTAATATTGCAAGTTTTTGTGGTCTACTCAGCAAAGTTTCAAGTGAAGATAGCTAGAAAGTACCTGGCACATAATCAGCCTGAAAAACAGGCAAGAGAACAGCGTATGGAAATGAAATCATCAATATCGGCAAAGTTGAACCGATCAGCATATGAATGACCTCGATATAAATGCATGGAAATGACAAAGGAAGCTGTGTAATTCTCAACTTAAAACAAAATTTCCCTGACAAGCAGGTGTTTCTCATGACTGAAAGCATAGCACGTCGTCAACAGTCTTTGCCGAGCCCTAGCTCTACCTTGATTAATGCTTTGCTTTCTTCTTAGGGTGGGGTTTCCTTTTGGTTTTGGAGGATGCCTTGTTCGACGGTTGGTACTTGCTCCGTTTCTTTAGCTTCTCCTTCTTCTGTTTCTTCCACGCGCTGTCTGGGTCCACAAAGTCCTCGTCGCTGTCATCTTCAACGGGCGCGGAGCCATCCTCGTCTGATCCGAGGCCATCGTCCTCATCTTCCGCTTCCTCGTCCGAACTCAAGATCAAATCCTCAACCACATCCTCCTCCGCAGGCACATCATCGTCGTCACGGGCTCGTTTCTTGCTCTTCTCCTTTGCAGCTCTGCACCAGGAAAGGAGAGGAGGTAAACATCATGCCTTGCGCACGCAAGGAAACCGACCAGGAAAGAAGGGTAAAGGTTTGAACATACTTTGTTTTCTTCTTCTCCGCCAACAAGTTCTTACTGAAAGCAATGGGTTCTTCACTATCATCATGTTCCTCCTGTTGCTTCTGTGCCTCTGATAGCCTCTTTGAAAAGGTAGAGGACTCTGCACCCACGATAACACTGGTACACAAAGGAATGAATTAATAAATGGCATTAATCAATACATTTACTCGGAACATGAGAGTGCATGAGTACATTTAGTCATACAAATTACTGAAGTATGGTGTGTGGTAAGATGATGGAAGATTGGAAGTCACTCAATGATAATGCGGTAATTTGCTTTATGGTATTATACACAAGCATCGACGGAACTAACCTTGTCTCATCCAAAGAATCGATTCTGTTCTGTGCTCTCTGGTGTAGAGTAGCAACATATTCTGAGAGAGGGCTTGACCGTACTTCCTTCTCAGCCTGTTGGGAAAGAATATTATATGTTTTAACACAACTGCACAAGAATCAAAATAATACTACTCCCTCTGTTCACAAATGTAAACGTCTTACATTTGTGAACAGAGGGAGTAATAAATAGTGTCCAGATAGCAAAGCCAACAGGACCACCTATACCTGTAGAAATGAATCTACAGCTGGATCATTGGGGGGGAATGTAATTCCGGCACGCTTTGAGCTTATGTACTCAACATTTGCCTCTACCTGGAATCAGAAACGGAAATCAGCACATGCGATCAATCAAGTACTATATATAGTTAAATATTCTTTTATACATGCTTAGCAAACCTGACGAATAAGATCCTTCATCTCTTTTCGAAATCTGTCAGCCTTGATGGTTTTGCAAAAGTTCCGAAGTTGAACAAGTGGCAAAAAGGACATCTCGATGAAGGCAACAGAGTAGCTCCACTGCGCCAAATGCTTAGCCAGCTCATCAACCACAGAGTAAATGCAAGCTTCCTGAAAGGCACGTGTCTTCACCATTTTCTTATCTACCTGTAAGAGGACTACCTGTTATATGTTTGTTTTCAGAGGCATGTCCCCATAGAATTGTGTTACAAGGAAACAAACCTGTTTAACATTGAACATATTCACTGCTTTGCCAACACCACCATCTGGACGGCCTCTAAGTTCTTTCATTTCTAGCATATCAAGCAACAGAGAGGACACCGGAATAAAGGTACCGGTGGCTTCGGCAATGCAATTAAGCATCTTTACACATCTAATGCGTACAGGGAAGTAACGTGCACTCGGTACAAGACATGCTACACCGTGTATTATCTGGGTTAACGGATAGGCCAAAGGCCGGAAATCTTCCTCAGAACTACATCCACACACAACACCTGTCCAAAGCTCAAGGCAGAATATAAATTGCCAATCATAAACTTTTTGGTAGGATTTCTGCACAAGAACAATGTAAGCTTATCATCAGTTCACGACAGGAAAACGTTCTCTTTTTGTCTGATTGACAACAAAAAATATCAAACTAACATACGAAAGGAACCAATAGAATTAGCCCAAAATGAGCTGTTGTCAGCAAATAATCTAAAAGAATGATATCCCCCCTATGAGCAGACAACACTTGTGTTTCCAAAATACAAGAAAATACTTGGCAAAGACTAATAGAAATAGTACCTCCAGCTGTTTGTTCGTTGGTTTGTTTCTTTCTTTCTGCTTTTTGTCCTTTGATGTCTTCAAAAGATGAAACAAGAACCAAAAAAACTCTGTCAGATCACAAGTAATAAATGCAGTTCTAGCATATGAACATGACAGTTCAATGGACAAAATACCTTTGGTCCTCTTTCGGTAAGAGCACCTCTTAGGATAACTGCCAACTGACGAATGAAAACAAAAGCATGTTGATAAGCACTTTGAGGGTCCACGGTATACAATTCTTTGACACAATTCCCAAGAAATTGAATGTGCTGCAGTTTCGATCCGCTGATAGACTTGGACAACTTGCAGTTCACCAAATAAGCCTTGTAGATACCCTTGAGGCATGTGTCAAGGCAATCCGGACCTACTTGAACACACAAGTCTCGGAGGAACAAAAACGAAATAAAGGGCATGGCACCTCGACCTCTAGCCCAGGTATACAACAGGGTCTAAAATAACACCACCAAGTTGAGAAAATTCTTGTCAGATGGACATCAGAGTAATGCTGAAAGCTACTTAAAATGAAATGAGAAGGCAAAGCTAACACACCTTAACATACTTCCTAAGGAGAGAAGGGAAGGCTGCCAGAAAAACAGCTGATGCTCTGACACGGAGAATAGTAAATGCGATCATTTGGTCATCAGTCATCTCGGTTATCATATGGAGTGCATTGACAAGATACACCCTCATTAGATTGCCATTCCTCTTCCATGAATTAGTCATCATCAGCTCACTGATTTTCTCTTTCTTCCCTCCAGAGCTAGGGGCACCGAGTAATTGGCGAAGGATGCTATCCATGTTCTTCAAAACATAGTGCATGACTTTGTCGAGTACACTACCGGACATGACACTGAATTTTGGTGCTGAATTGTCCCCACTGTCCTCGCCATAATGGCAAGCTCTCCTGAAGGCTTGAAGAATAGACCTGATAGATCCTATCTTCCCATCTTCGGCCCCTTTGCACCAGGAATCAACCATTTCCATCGTAATTGGTTTAACACTTTCTTTTGGCTCCTCCTTAGGGACAGATTTAGGTTCCTCGTCACTTTCTTGATCATCCTAAACACAAAGCAACCCAACTCATATAAACTTCTACAGGGAGAAGAAGGATTATTGCAAGTAAAAAGAGTAAAATTCATCTTACAGCGATGTCATCATCATTGAATTCCAAGAGCTCTTTATCACACTCTTCCAAATATTTAAAGAACTCGGGATCCTACAAAAAAAAAAAGCTCCGTAAGTTTCATAAGCAGTCAACAGTAACTCAACAGCACAGAGAAGAAAATTAGTGGTTATAAAATACGAAGAAAAGAAGAACAAACTGAAAAACCAGAATTAAGCGCCTGGCTGTGGCTGTGACATGTGTAACCAGAGTCCATACAGATATCAAAAAGGAATTGCACAAGCAAACCAACCAAAGCTAACCCAAAGACATCAAACAATTAGGGACCAATTCTCTTTACGCACCAATCACATGTCCAGTCGACAACAGAAAAAACAAATCAACAGTGGGGAGCTTATTAGTTAAAGCATAAGAAGACTATCCAAATGTTAAGTCAATGGCATATTCTTTTCGGTGAAAAGGGTCCAGTTAAGGCTTCAAATTATAAATTTGGAATTTTAATTCAATGGAACTACTTATGTTAGAGCATGGGTGTGCCTAACACGTACAGTTTCAGTTTCATTCATAACAACTACAGTGCAGCTGAAGCTAGTGAACATAAGGCACTCCATACAAAATGACAAACCGCCTTTGTCACATCTCTCACGATTATTATCTCTGTAAATCAACAATCCAAGTGTTGCAACATGCTTAAAGCGTTCGTTGCTTAGAATGGTCAGTGCGATTCAGAGTTTATTTACTGTCATTCTTTTAAGTTACCAGACTACCATTGATACGAATGACAAACTGTATGTGCAACTCTTACAATGACTTGCAGCCTGAATTCGGTGCGTCCAAAATTTGTCAGGCATGAGTATCCTGGGAGTACTAACCAGCGACCATTAATCGATTGCAAAAATAAGATTCCACTGAAGGACGGAGCAGAAACCAGAAGATGAGACGGACAGGAGACGAACCTTTTCCTGCAGCCTCTTGAGTTGGTCGACGTGCTGCTTGGCCTTCTTCTTAGAGCTTCCCTGCACCTCCTCCTCCTCAGCTTCGTCTCCATCCTCCCACTCATCCTCTTCCTCGTCCGAGACCGGCAGGTCCACTGAACGTCACACGAAGAGAGGAGCGAGTCGATCAGAAAAACGAAGGAGCAGATAGCAGGGGAAGGGGACGAGAAGGGATGGGAATCGCACCGTATTCGTCGGAGTCGGACATGGCGAGCGGCGGCGGCGGCGGCGTGTGGTGCTGGTGCCCTAGAGGGTGCTGGGTGCCGAAACAGGCGAGGGAGAGAGAGACGGCGCGGGCAGAGAGACAGGTGAAGGCTGGGGAGATCGGAACTGCTCCACAGACGACATGTGCAACCGATTTTCGCACGACCATGAAATCGAGCGGCTGTTGCCCTTTAAGTCTGACTACATGTGCGGCTGGATTTACATCGTCGTGCATGAATCGTCCGTCTGTTGTCGTCCGTATAGCATGATTCTGGGGAGATTTGGGTTGCGCGAGCGTCTTGGGCTTTCGGACCGCAGAAGAAAGCCCGATTAGAAATTGAGACCACCCAGCTAAATGGATGTCAATTTCTCAAAAAGAAAAAAAAAGCTAGATGGATGTAAAAAAAAAAAGCTAAATGGATGTTTTGTCTCAAAAAAAAAGGAGCTAAATGGATTTTTTTTTCCTCAAAAAGAAGCCAAATGGGTGTTTTTCTATTCTTAATAAATAAAACAAACAAAAAAAGTTATGAATTGCACTGACCATAAATTAAGCTTGAACATGGATCGCTGCAGAGGAGCGACTAACCGGTGATTACTCCCAGGGGTCCTTCCCAGTGGGAGCGAGGGCTACACGAGGTCATGTCGTGTGGTGCGTTGTTGTCAGGTGTCCTGCACTGGGCACACCAACTGGAGCACAATTTTGTTCACGCATTTTTAGTTTTTTGTTGGTTTTTTCAGTTTTGCTGGGTTCTTTCTAGGTTTTATTGAAAAAAAATCCTCATGAAGTGCGATTATGCTTCACTTGGAGGTAAAGTTGTGCTTCCTCCTGAAAAGGGAAAAGCACGGTTGTACTTTCTGATAAGTGAAAAGCACAATTGTTCTTCACGGTTTGTGCTTCCGTGTGAGACACAGTTGTACACCGTGTGAATCCGGCGGCTAATGCGGCTTGAAACTGCGTCGGTATTTTCCCAAAGAAGAAGAGATGATGCAATACAACTACGGTAGGTATTTTCCTTAGTTATGAAACCAAGGTTATCAATCCAGTAGGAGAACTAAGTAACACTATGTAAACGGTACTTGCACATAAAGAACAAATAATTGCATCCGACGCGTAAGAGGGGTTGTCAATCCCTCTACGGTAAAAAGATAGATTAAATTATATGAAATTGGATAAATGGATCTAGCAAGAACACAAGAAAACAAGTAAAGAAAAAGTGCGGCAAACTATTTTTGGATTTTCGGAAATATAGATCTTTTTTTGAAAGGAAAGGTAGATCATGATCTACCTTATGCATTCAAAACGGGCGAGGCCCGGCTGGTTAGAACCAGATTACATGAAGGTGGCGTAAGCGCTGCGACAGTGCAGCTGGCCGCCACCAAGCCTAAAAAGAGGTAGAAAAAGGGGTATGGAAAAGAGCAGCAAAATTACACAGCTTAATCCTATCCTCATTGTTATTCGCACGATTACTCCACAGGCGCAGCAGGTCTGCAATCGTGCTCAACACCTTGCCAGCGGACCATCGTGTGTGCTGGAAGACCTGCTCGTTCCTGGCAGACCAGAGAGACACGGCGCAGGCTGCAAAAACAATATGCCAGAGGTTGCCATATGCAGGGGGTTCCGTGGCGAGTAGAAAAATCTGGAGATCATTGGAGCTTCTTGCCTTGTCTTGCACGCCTGCCCGCTCCCAAGCAGCATCAGCAAGCCTGCATCTGAGGATGATATGGCTACTGTTTTCGGTTGGAGGGCACAGGTCGCAGCCATTGTGTGTTGTGATTGACGTCCAGCCTTTTTTGAGAATATTATCTCTTGTGTTCAGTCTACCTCGTAGAGCCAGCCAAAGGAAGACCCGATGTCTGTTGGGTATCAAAGTGTCCCATATTTTTGGAGCAGCTGGGCAAAGGATCCCCCTGAACGTGAGCAGCTCATAGAAGAATGCAGTGGTGACCTTTCCAGATTTCATACAAGGGTTTCTCTGATCTGTTTCAGTGTGAGAAATAGATGGATGCACTCCAACTAGAATCATCAGTAAGGCCTCCATTTCTCTTGTGGCTGTCATAGTTAAATTCAGATGTAGCTTGAGGTTCCATTGTCCATCAGTGAACTGCGAGGCAACAGTGCAATAAGGCGATTGTGCAAAGGTGAAGAGAATTGGGAAAGAGAATTTCAGCCTTCCACAGTCCAACCACCAGTCGTGCCAGAAGGAGATTCTGGATCCATTTCCCAAGGTACATCTCGTTGATTCTATAACTGTCTTGATGGCTGATGCCAGGCAACTCCAGGTAGCAGTGTCTCTATGATGTTTATCCATGGGCATGGTATGCTGACAGTGTTGCTGAGCGAACCAGTCATAGCACGGTATTCCACTCGATTGCAGAACGTTGTATGCAAGTTTGCATATCATGGCAAAGTTATGAGCCCTGAGGTCCCTGATTCCCAAGCCGCCATTGGCCTTTGGCAAAGTAACATGGTCCCAGGCAACAAGACACTGTCCACCAGATGCTTTATTCTTGCCTTGCCATAAGAAGCCTCTAAGTATTTGTTCTAGTCTGTCCAAGGATTGTTTCGGCCAGTGGAAGCATGCCATGAAGTAGTTTGGTATAGTGGCCAAAACAAAGTTTATAAGTGTGAGCCTCCCACCCCAAGAGAGGAAGGTGGCTAGCCAACCAAACAGACGTTTGTCAACCCTGTGGATCACCGGCATGAGCAGGCCGTGGGTGATCTTGTTTGTGGAGAGGGGCAGACCCAAGTAGGTGCAGGGGAAAGAGGATATTTGGCATTGCAGTAAGTCCTGAACTCTACGGCAGGTGTCGTCGTTCATGTTTATGGGGACGAAGGTACTTTTGTTGAAATTGATGTGTAGCCCCGTGAAATCAGAGAAACTGTTGAGTATCCGTTTGATACTAAGGCTTGTTCATACGTACCCTTTAGGAGGATCAAGGTGTCATTTGCGTACTGCAGCACAGGGAAGGGCGCATGTGCCGCGAGTGGGTGTTCAAGGGTGCCCAGTTGGTGCTCCGCGATGCATAATCTCTGTAGTAGATCGGCCACAAGAATGAACAGGTATGGCGACAAGGCGTCTCCTTGTCGTAATCCACATTTCAGCTTGATCTGTTCTCCGAGCGCACCATTGATCATAACTCTTGAGGAACTGGAAGATAGTATAGAGCTGATCCATCCCAGCCATCTGTCTCCGCATCCCCTTGCAGCAAGGATTTTGAAAAGGGCCTCCCAACTGACGCTGTCAAATGCTTTTCTGAAATCAAGCTTAAGGACAATCATGGGTATATGTCTATTCTTCGCTTGCTGTACAAGTTCAGCTGCTAACAAGAAGTTTTCAATAATGCTTCGTCCAGGGAGGAAACCGCATTGCAGCGGGTGCACCAAAGACGGGATTAAGGGCTGAAGCCTGTTTGCAAGGACTTTTGAACCTAGCTTTGGCAGGCTGTGAAGGAGTGAAATAGGTCGGAAATCCTTTATCTCAACAGGTGTTTCCTTTTTTGGTATAAGCACAATGTGTGATGTATTCACTCCTTGTAGGTCAGCGCCATTTAGATAAAACTCCTGGAAGAAATGGAGAAGATCTTCCTTGAGCACCCCCTTGAAAGCCTTATAGAACTCATTAGTGTACCCATCCGGTCCAGGGCTCCTGTGGTTCGGTGACTTGTCAATGGCTTTGACAATTTCGCCCCATGAAAATGGTACTTCCAGGGCATCTAAGTTGGTTTTCTCATATATCCTATGAACATCGACAGTTGGGAGGGAGATCACTTGCTGCCCAAAAATGGTGGTAAAATAGTCCGTTGCTATGGCCAGCTTGTTTTGGTCATCAAAGAATTCAACATTGTCCTTTTTGAGCATCCTGATCCTGTTCTTCCGATGGTGACAATTTGCGGCCGCGTGGAAGAAGCTAGTGTTCTCATCTCCCAGCACACAATTTCGGATTTTGGCTCGTCTTCTCCATGCTTCAGTTTGCCATATGATAAGCCGTTGTGCTTTGGCAGTGGTGAACTTTCTTAGAGAGTATTCCAGGGCAGAAAGATGTCTTCTCTCCTCAACCGCATCCAGGTATTGTATAACATGCTTACAGTTTTTCAGCAGAGGTTGTAGACCTGGCCTGGAGCGTTCCCAATTCCGGATAGCTGCCCGTGTACGTCTTAGTTTGAAATTGAGCAAGGAGACATCAGACGCGAGTGGTCTGGTGCCCTTGGAGAGGGCACTATGGATAACCTCTCTTGCTTCCTGTATGTGCAGCCAGTGATTCTCAAAGCGAAAGAAGTTGCTTTTGTTACCTTGTTTGTTGAAGTCAACTGTAATGGGAACGTGGTCTGAAGTTGTCGCAGTGACAGCTAATGCTTCAGTATTAAGAAAACTCAAGTTCCAATCTGCATTCACTAGGACCCTGTCCAGCTTAACCATAGTAGGGACCCGGCGTTTATTAGACCATGTATATGCTCTGTTTGAAATGTCAATGTCATCCAGTGCATTTCCTCTAATCCAGTCATTGAAGCTGTCCATTAGGGGCCAGTTTATTCTGCCCTTTGATTTTTCCTCTGCGAATCTGTACATATTAAAATCTCCAAGAAGGATCCATGGTCCTAAAACCAAATCAGCCACTTGATCCAAAGAGCGAAAGAATTCTGGCCTTTCCGTATCCTCACATGGAGCGTAAACCGTTGTCAGGTAGAAAGTAGTGTTATCACTGACAGAGCACATTTGTACTGAAATGCAGTATTTGTTTCTGAAGATCTCAGTAGCAGTGACACAATTCTGGTCCCAAGCAATGAGCAGGCCGCCGGCAGAGCCGGCTGCCGGCATAAGGAGGAAGGAGTTGAGATTGTAGGGGAGGAAGGATTTTGCTTTCGCTGCATCAACCACCTGTAATTTTGTTTCCTGCAAGCAAACAACATTCGTCCGGCAGCACATGATTGCATCCTTAACTAACTTGCATTTGTCAGAGTCACCAAGGCCACGTACATTCCAGTTTAAAATCCTCATATAAAAATTGAGCCAGACACAAGTGGAGTAGAGGCAATGAGCAGATGCAAACCAATCATTTTATAGATAGGGTGCTCAACCGAGCTTACATGGATGCAAAGGCCATAAGGGCGCACTACAAATCGTACGGGAATGCAAGAGCTAAAGAAATGCAAAGTAGCCACTAGCGCGTGGCTAGGGAACCAAACTACATGGATGCAGAAACTGGCAGTCTGAATGCAACTGGAGTGAAAACAACTTGGGTACACGATACAGCAGGAGACATCATGCATACAGAAGGCTTGGAGAAGCACCCAGAGATCGCTGCTAGCGGGTTTAGCCATGGGTGGACCTTGAGGACGTCCCAGAGCTCGAAGCGCTGCCCGAGCTGGCAGAGGGCGATGGAGGCGTGGCACTATCTGCATCGGCCAGCACGGCGTCTGCGTTCAGATCACAGCACCGCGCGATCTGGCGGATCCTCCCCCTCGTGAGCGGCCTGGGGGTATCCTGGAGAGGTAGCTCGAGGAGTGATGCCACACACCCCGTCTTGGTCTTCTTGCGCCCCGAGGAGCGGCGACGAGATGGCCTCGCCCCCAAATCGGGAGCGATGCCAGCCGCCTTGCGCTTGGTAGCGCGCTCGATGGAGCCAACCCGAGCCCCGTCGTAGAGCTTCTGGATGCGCGAGCTGCGCCGCGGAGACGGCACCGAATCCGAGCCTGGAGAGGCCCTGCTGGGTGGGGCAGCCTGGAGAGGTGGAGCCGGAGCCGGGTCGACGGCCGTTGGGCCGGCAGCAAGCACGAAGGGGACGGGATCTGCTGGAGCGGCAACCAAGGGGGGTTGGGGATCATCGGAGATGGTGATGGCGGGTGGGGGGAGAAGCTGTAGGGTGGGGGGAAGGCGTTGAGGTCTCCCGCGAGCGGCTCCTGCGGCGGCGCTCTGCAACTACAGAAATTGGTGGCAACATGTCAAGACCCCGACTCGATGCCACATAGATCTAGCATGTAACACCTCATATCACTTTGCGGCCTCACGCACGGTATTCCCATGGGTGTCGTCTTACTTTTGCCCGGGACCGTTTGCGCCTTTTGGCACACGTATATGATAGTGTCGCTAGCATCCATATGATAAGGAGCCCGGGCTGACATGGCTAGTCGTAAACCCAAAGTGGCACAGACTTACAGGGACAGGCATCCATGACCCAGCAACGAACGTGTCGGTCATCAGCAAGTGGGTCCGGGCTGTAGCACTGGGCTAGCAGGACTCCGGTAAACCGGGCTGTAGCGGGCTAACAGGACTCCGGTACTCAATGCGTGACATTTCCCCGAAGGGACAGACACAGAAACGAAGAAGGACACATGCCGGCCAGCCTAAGTGTTCCGGAGCAGTAGCAAGCTACCATGGCTCAGTGGTAACACTAGGAGACATTTCCCGCTAAGAGAGGCTACTAAAGATAAACAACTAGATAGTCAGATCCCACACATACCAAGCATTTCAATCATACACACAATATGCTCGATATGTGCAAATACAACAAGGCATCACAACATGACTCTACGACACAAGTACTTTATTTAAGGCTCAGAGAGCCATACATAACATACACATAAGTACGGGTCACACGACCCAGCATTCAAGTCATACAGTCATACAAACCAATAGCGGAAGTAACTTGTCTGAGTACAGACAACTAGTAAAATAAAAGAGGCTTGGAAAGCCTAGCTATACTACGTGGTCCTTCACAAGCTCAGGATCACCACCTGGGCCTTAGCCTACTCATTGATGTCAACGTCTACGAAGAACCCATCAGAAGGGGTTGCAGCGTCTTCTGTAAAAATGTAAATTATAGCAACATGAGTACAAAGGTACTCAGCAAGACTTACATTAGATCCTACATACATACACATTATCAAGAAGGGTTGGTGGGGTTATTGCAGCAAGCCAGCTTTGACTCTTGGCTAGGCTATCCTACGAGACTCCAACTTGAAATGGTTTTGCGCACACGAGTCCACTACTCACCACTTCAATACACTACCGAGGATCCACCTCCGTCTTCCTACGGAAGAGCCATCCTCGGCACTCACACTTATCTTGAGGCTTTTAGTAGTTTCCATTTACTTGTCTATGAACTGTATAGGCAACCAAGTAGTCCTTTACCGCGGACGCGGCTATTCGAATAGATCATGATAACCCTGCAGGGGTGTACTTCTTCATACACGCTCTCACCACTTACCGTCGTTTACACGACATGTACTCGGCAACCTTCAAGCGGAAGCCCAACGTGGGTGTCTGCCACGACCTACCTAATCACCTAAGTCTCTAGTCCAGGTTTATCGCCTATTCGGGTTCCATCCATGAGGAGATCCGGCCGAGGTTTCGCTCACAGCCCCAAACGATGTGAACAGGGTTCCGATACACCTAACGGGTGCCCGACATACTCGGCCACGTACCTACCGCATCACAGCCCACCCCTATGGTCAGCGCTGTCCACGGCCTCCAGTAGGCTACAAACACCAGAAACTACTTGCAACTCCTGGACAGAGGACTAGGGTAATTAAGAAGTCGAGAGGGTCCATTGGTTTCGGGCCCAATGCATGGTAGTAGCTGAATCTTAAATCACACATACAGATCTCAGTGCTTAAGGACGGCTTCAATGAAACAACCCACCATGTACTCCTACATGGCCTCTCATCGATACCTTTACCAAATCGTGTTCACCACACCACTCTCATTACCGACATAATCATTTCACTCTAGCCCATCACCCAGATGAACCAGACCTGACACGACTCTAAGCATAGCAGGCATAGCAAGGTAGGAACAACACATACATATGGCTCAATCAACTCCTACACATGCTAGTGGGTTTCATCTAGTTACTGTGGCAATGACAGGTCATGCAGAGGAAATGGGTTCAACTACCATAGCACACAGCAGTTTGAAACGCGTTGTCTTATTGCAGTAAAAGAGAGCAGGAGCGAGAACATGGGATTGTATCGATATGATCAAATGGTTGGTTGCTTGCCTGATGGTTCGATGCACTGACATGGTTCTTCGCTAGGGTAATCACGGTACTCCTCGGAGGCAGAACCTGCCGCAAAGAACACCGATACACAACCATCACCAAACAATGTGCGACAATATGATGCATGCATGAAACATGGCAATATGAGTGTGTTGGGCTAATGCAACTAAGACCAGAAGGGTTTGAACCAATTTGAACCAAAGATTCAAATTTCAAACTCATACATGGCCCTTTAAAGTGTTTTATCTTGTTCTGCATTAAACATCAAGTTAACTTGCTTAATCATGCATGAAAACAGTACAGATGGATAGATTGGATTTTTCTGATCATTTTTCATATATAACTTGTTTGATTTGGAGTTACAGATTAAAAGTTATGAATTTTTGAAGTTTAAACTATATTCTGGAATTTCCTATATTAGAATAAATCCAGAAATTAATTTATTGCGTCAGCCATGCGTCAGAATGACGTCAGGGTCAATGGAGACGTCCAGGTCAAACCTGACTGTGGGTCCAGGGTGTCAGGGTAATTAGTTTAGTTATAGTTTAATTAAAACTAAACCTATTTAGTTAACAGGGCTGGGCCCCACCTGTCATTGACTCATCGGAGTCAACCAGGGCCCACCCGCGGTCAAAGCCAGGTTGGCTGCACCGGTGTTTAGCCGCCGGCGAGCCCGACGCGGCGGCGGAAGTGGTTTTGGCCGTTCCGGCAACCAAACGAGTCGCGGAGGCCATCGAAGTGGAGCTGAGGACGAGCCGCAGCTCTTGGTGGAGTCCGTTGGGGTCGGGGTGGCCGGAGTTGGCGCCGGCGGCGACCTTGGCGGCCACCGGAGTTCGGCCGAAGGCGAAATTGAGGCTAGAGGGGTCGGTGAGGTGCGGGGAGTAGTTGGTTAGGTGCTACGTGATGTGGTGAGCACGATGGACACCAAGTGGTGGCCGGAGGGTGACCGGGAGCACGTCGGCGACGAGCTCCGCGGCGGTGGGTGCGGTTGAGCTCCAGGAGGTCACTACATAGCTCGGGGGCAAGAAAAGAAGGGAGGGGAAGATGGTTAAGCTCACAGGGAGTTCGACGAAACACTTGGTGCGGCCGGGGACGGGCCGGAGCGACGACGGCGTTGAAGGGGATCTCCGGCGACGGCGGTTCGGTCGAGGTCGATGCGGTGGACTCGGGCCTTGCGAGCGCTCAGGGCTCGGCTTGCTCGAAGGAGAGGAGGGTGGCGGAGCTTCTGGACACGGTGGCGCGGCGTTGGGTTGACGGAGGGCGTGGCTACGGTGAGGGGGTGGCGGCGATGGTGTCAGCCATGGCGAGGGAGAGGAGTTGGGGGAGAATGGAGGTGTCCTGGGGGTTCACGGCTCGACATGGAGCTCATCCAACCAGCAACGAGGCGAGGAGGTGAAGCAGGGCGACGGCCAGCTGCGTGGCGCACGCTGCGGCCGCCGTCGGGCACCTGCCTGCCTGCCTGGCCGGCAAGCAGCTCGCTGGCGCGGCGCTGGGCTGGGCCGGCAGGTGGGCCGGGTGTTGGGCGCCAGGTAAGTTTTCTATTATTCCCTGTTTTCTGTTTGTTTTTAAATCCTCTGCAACTTTGTTGAATTATTAAAAATACTTAGGCAACTCCTAAAATCACCAAACTACTCTTGGTCCATAGTTGGATTATTTCCAACATGAAACATTTTAGTTTGGAGATATTTGAGCATTTGAAATATTTTATATAATTTTAAATGCCCAAATTCAAATATCTATGATTTAATTCAAAGACCCTAAGATGGCCTAGGAAAATGTGCATCACTTCTGGCAGAGGTTATGAACCAAGACAAAAATGATGGGCATTTTAGAAGGGCATTTCAGGTTCATTGAAAAAGTTTTTAGTAAACCCTAGTTGGTTTGAGAGGGGGCTGGGGGTTCTGTCATCCCCATTTCAGGTTTCTGATGAAAGAATAGACATGATGCAACACTCTAATGCATGAACTAGCTAGGGTGTGACAACTCACCCCCACTTAAAAGAATCTCGTGCCGAGATTTGGGTTCCTCCAGAAAGAAGGCGGGATACTCGAGTCAAAGACGATCCTCCCTTTCCCAAGTTGCTTCATCCTCAGAATGGTGCGACCATTGAACTTTGAGAAACTTGATATTATGACGTCGAGTGGTACGCTCGGCCTGATCGAGGATACGAATGGGGTACTCTCGATACGTGAGATTATCTTGGAGATCAAGCGTTTCGTGGTCCACTCCACGGATAGGATCCGAGAAGCAACGCCTGAGTTGAGAAACGTGGAAGACATTGTGGACTCTGGAGAGATGCGGAGGTAGTTCCAACTAGTAGGCAACTTCTCCTCGTTTAGCGAGAATACGAAAAGGTCCAATGTAACGGGGAGCCAATTTTCCTTTGATACCGAAACGATGGGTTCCCTTCAGAGGAGTAACCCGAAGGTAAGCCTTCTCGTCAACCTCGAAAGTCATAGCCTTATGTTTTCGGTCATATTGACTCTTTTGACGAGATTGGGCTGTTTTCAACTTTTCATGAACGATGCGAACTTGCTCTTCTGCTTCCTGGATCATATCCGGGCCAAAGAATTGTCTTTCCCCGGTTTCTGACCAATTAAGGGGTGTTCGACACCGTCGTCCATTTCTCCCACTCCATTCTGAATGAGATAACAGAAGCTCGAAGCATGTCTTCTAGAATCTGGTTGAAGCGTTCTACTTGACCACTTGATTAAGGGTGAAAAGCGGTGCTAAAGGAAAGGCCGGTTCCCATAGCATTTTGGAAACTTTCCCAAAATCGAGAGGTGAAAAGACTTCCTCGATCCGAGTTAATTTCCAAAGGAACACCCTGGAGAGACACTATTCGGGAGATGTACAAGTCTGCTAACTGACTAGCAGTTATACTCTCACGAACAGGTAAGAAATGGGCCACTTTGGAAAGACGATCGACAACGACGAAGATAGCATTATTCCCTCTCTTGGTCCTGGGAAAACCGGTAATGAAATCCATACCAATTTTATCCCATTTCCATTCAGGAATAGCTAGGGGTTGAAGGGTGCCAGCAGGCCGTTGATGCTCTGCTTTTACACGACGGCAGACGTCGCAACTAGCAATATACTGAGCAATTTCTCTCTTCATCCTAGTCCACCAGAACCTTTGGCGTAGGTCCTGATACATCTTAGTGCTACCGGGATGAATGGTGAGAGGAGATTCATGAGCTTCCTTAAGGATCAATCGCCTCAGGTTTCGCACCTTGGGAACCACTAGCCGATTCTCGAAGTATACGACCCCTTGATCATCAATGGAGAAACAATTCACAACTCCTTTCTTGATGTTTCTCTTGATGCGGGAAATTCCCGGATCCACCTTCTGTGCTTTGATGATCTGATCCATAAGGGTAGGTTTCGCCACCATGGTGGAAAGGAATCCTTGAGGAACAATGTGAAGGTTAAGCTTCCGAAATTCCTCATGGAGAAGCGGTTGACTTTGTTGTAACATCAGGTTGTTACAATAAGATTTACGACTTAGCGCATCAGCCATGACGTTGGCTTTCCCTGGGGTGTAAGTTATTCCTAAGTCGAAATCTGTGATCAACTCGACCCAACGTCTTTGCCTGAGATTCAAATCCGGTTGGGTGAAGATGTACTTCAGACTTTGATGATCAGTGAATATCTCGCAACGATTACCGAGGAGGTAATGTCGCCAGGTTTTAAGTGCATAGACTACAGCTGCAAGCTCTAGATCATGAGTAGGATAATTCTCCTCATGTGGGTGCAATTGCCGTGAAGCGTAAGCAATTACGTGTCGATCTTGCATGAGAATACAGCCTAGTCCTTGTCGCGAGGCGTCGCAGTAGATAACAAAGTCCTTAGAGAAATCTGGCGGTACCAGTACGGGAGCAGATGTCAGGCGTCTTTTCAGTTCCTGAAAGCTGTGCTCACATTGTGGAGTCCATTCGAACTTTTTATCTTTCTTGAGGAGTTTGGTTAGAGGTTTAGCAACTTTGGAGAAGTTCTCGACAAAGCGACGACAATAGCTCGCTAAGCCCAGAAAACTCCGAACTTGCTTGACCGATTCAGGTGGAGTCCAATTAAGGACGGCTTGAACTCGCTCAGGGTTAACAGCAATACCTTTACCAGATACTACATGACCCAGATAGGTCACTTCTGACAACCAAAATTCACATTTAGAAAATTTGGCATAAAGATGATGCTCTCGAAGTTTCTTCAACACTAGCCTTAGATGTTCGGCATGTTCTTCCTCGTTCTTGGAGTAGATGAGTATATCATCGAGGTAAACCACGACGAATTTATCCAAATACTCCATGAAGATTGAGTTCATTAACCGAGAAAAGGTGGCCGGAGCGTTGGTCAAACCGAAGGACATGACGGTGTACTTGTATTGGCCATAACGAGTAACAAAGGCCGTTTTAGGAATGTCCCCGTTCCTGATTTTGATTTGATGGTAGCCCAACCTCAAATCCATTTTGGAGAAGACTGAGGATCCAGCGAGCTGATCATACAGGTCGTTGATCCTGGGGAGCGGATATTTGTTCTTGATTGTGACCAAATTGACAGGTCGATAATCTACAACCATCCGGTCCGTACCATCCTTCTTCTTGACGAAGAGGATGGGGCAAGCCCACGGAGATGAACTAGGTCGGATGAAACCCTTTTTCAAGGACTCATCGAGTTGTTTCTTAAGCTCGGCTAGTTCTAGTGGTGCCATCTTATAGGGTCTTCTAGCAATCGGGACGGTTCCTGGAATGAGGTCTATTACGAACTCAACATCCCTGTCAGGTGGAACACCTGGCAATTCCTCTGGGAAGACATCCGGAAAGTCACGGACTACCGGAACGTCCTCAAGGTCTGGCAAAGGGCTGGCGTTAAGAGAATATAACTGTCGCTTGGCTATTCGGGTCAAGACATTGACTATCTTCCCCGAAGGATGGGTGAGTTAAACAGTCCTAGAGAAGCAATCAATTTTGGCATGATGGGCTGACATCCAGTCCATACCCAAGATGATATTAATATCTGAAAATTTGAGAGCTATCAAAGATGCAAGGAAAACAAGTCTGTCGACTTGGATTTCATTTCCATGACTTACCCTGGAGGTTTGCCATCTAGAACCGGGAGTGGAAATTTCCATGGTAGAAGGCATGTCACAGAATGCAATGTTATGCAAGCGAGCATAGTTCTCGGATATAAATGAATGAGATGCTCCTGTATCGAAAAGAACAGATGTCGGGTGGCAATTAACAAGGATCGTACCGAGAACGACGTTGGGATCCTCTTGAGCTTCTTCGGCAGAGATACAGTTGACATGGCCACGTGCAGCGGTGGCCGGCTTGGCGTAGAACACTTTCCCTGTCGGCTTGCCACGGCCAACAGCTTTAGCAGATTGGTTGGGGTTGGTCTGGGGACACTCGCGCATATAGTGGCCAGATTCCCCACACTTAAAACAAGTCACGGAACTGGTGCGTGGAGGAGCATTGTTGGTTGGACCACCATAGGGCTTGGCTGGTGCAAACTGTTGAACGGGGCGAGGCGCCTGGAAGGATGGCCTCGGTGTGAACCTGGGTGGCAGGGCAGTGTTAGGCACCCACACGCGACGCTTCTGAGGACCAGCACCGGATGAGGAACCCATGTCACGGCCATGCTTGCGTGTTGCGTCGAAATCAGTCTGACCAGTCTCAGCACTGATGGCCTTGTTAACAAGCTTCTGAAAAGATGTGCACTCATGTAGACGGAGGTCGCGGCGAAGCTCAGGACTAAGTCCCTTACGGAACCTTGCTTGCTTCTCGGCATCAGTAGAAACTTCCTCAGTTGCATATCGTGCGAGGTTACCGAACTCCCTGCTGTAAGCATCCACAGAGAGTCGACCTTGAGTGAAACTGCAAAATTCCTCACGTTTGCGGTCCATGAGACCCTCCGGAATGTGATGTTCACGGAAAGCCTCGCTGAATTCAGCCCAAGTAGTGACATGGTCCGCTGGGCGCATAGATCCATAATTTTCCCACCATAGACTGGCAGGGCCTTCAAGATGATATGCAGCAAAGGTGACCTTGTCAGCCTCAGCTACTAGCGCGGAACGCAGTTTGTGAGAAATACTGCGAAGCCAGTCATCAGCGTCGAGAGGCTCGACGGAGTGGTGGAACGTGGGTTTGATGTAACTTGATGAAATCACTGAGTGACACCAAGTTATTTCTCTGATGGTGTGCTGTGTTCTGTTCAATACGCTCCAACAAACGGTTGGTCTCCCGCTTGTTTCTCTTGGCTTCCAGCATAACTTCGGCTAGGGAAGGAGGGTGAGGCAGATTTGTATTCCCGACTTCACTGCCTTCGGCCTGCTCTTGGGGAGCAGGGTTATTGCGCGTGTTGACCATCCTAGGTAAACAAGACAATGATTTAGTCAGAATGATAAGATTCCGACATAGAATACAGAATGTAAGGAATAACTCAGAATGCAAGATGATCATCCGTATGACATGGTAGATACAGAAACTGCTTCTTTTATTCCATCATCATACACACCATACAAGGTTTAGTACAAGACCAAACAAGGTACTATTACGGTGAAAGGAAGATTACATCACATCGGAGGCACTCCGAGCTCCTATACATTATTTTTCTACACCTCCGGAAGGCGGTACAAACTAGGTCATATCCCACGAGTCACGCAGGACGATAGACGACACAGCTAGTACGAACTAGTGATACTACCACTAACTCAGACCGATCCATAGTAGTCCTCGTAGAAGTCACCTCCATAGCCTGGAAGCTCAACATGATCATCCGGAAACAGACGATCTCGCGGAGCTTGTGGACCATAGGGGCTAGGATGAGGTCTTGGACCAACAAACGGTGGCCTGCGGGGACCACGAGGTGGGGTGATGCCTCCTACATCACGCCAACCCATCACGTCTGGCAGAGCAGATCTCACAGGATAGAGATCGCGCATATCCGAATATCCAGCTTGCACAGCCGGTGCAAACCGAGTCAACGTGGCCCAATGGTCAGCACGGGTATTGAAAAGCTCTAGCCTCAAGGCCCGATTTTCACGGTCCTTATCCTCGAGCATCTCAGCAGTGGTGCGAGTCCGTGAATCCTCCTGAGTGGGGTCAGCATAGATAGCCTGGAGATACCCTTGTGCTCCCGGAAGTGATGCTGGCATATACCGGAAATCAGAGTCCCGAAATAGGCCAGTCCTGACTCGCATGATGGTCATCATAGAGTAGGCGGCATCCTGCACAGCCATCTCGATAGTAACCCCGAGTCCATAGGAGCAGTGAAGGGGCTCGGTGGATCCAGGATAAGATGGAAATATCCTGACAGTGCAAAGATACTGGCTTTGATTAAAGTCTCGAAATTGCTCTTCGACCGTGTACTCAGGATACCAATGGTATCCAGCCTCAGTCATTACCCTGACCAACATGGCAGTATGGCCGGGTACATCTAGGCATCGAGTCAGGCGAACCACTTGATTGAGGTCGCGAGTGGCCATCTGAAAGCACAACCATAATGCAAAGGCATTAGAATTTCTAGCAAAATTTCGACAGCATAACAGCTGTAAATGCTCAAAAAGGATTTTGAGACATTTGACAAAGGATTTCATACACACTCAACAACATCATATCAAAGTTCTGGGTCCATCCTAGCAACATAATGTGGTAGTAGAACTGAACTAGGCTTGTATCCATCAAACCTATAAGGTACTACTGATTAGTAACACATGAACCTGATAGAGAGAAAAGATCCTAATTCCTTAACCCCCGGTGGAAGAATAGACTGACTCAGATCAGAATGTCATAAGATAAAGGAGTAAAAAGAGCCTTACGTTCCAACCCACAAACAATTCCCCTACATATAACTAAAGAATTTCTAGACTCAACATCGACCAGTTTGGCTTGGAGAACCTACAGGCAGTCCGGCTCTGATACCAACGCTGTCAGGACCCTGACTCGATGCCACATAGATCTAGCATGTAACACCTCATATCACTTTGCGGCCTCACGCACGGTATTCCCACGGGTGTCGTCTTACTTTTGCCCGGGACCGTTTGCGCCTTTTGGCACACGTATATGATAGTGTCGCTAGCATCCATATGATAAGGAGCCCGGGCTGACATGGCTAGTCGTAAACCCAAAGTGGCACAGACTTACAGGGACAGGCATCCATGACCCAACAACGAACGTGTCGGTCATCAGCAAGTGGGTCCGGGCTGTAGCACTGGGCTAGCAGGACTCCGGTAAACCGGGCTGTAGCGGGCTAACAGGACTCCGGTACTCAATGCGTGACATTTCCCCGAAGGGACAGACACAGGAACGAAGAAGGACACATGCCGGCCAGCCTAAGTGTTCCGGAGCAGTAGCAAGCTACCATGGCTCAGTGGTAACACTAGGAGACATTTCCCGGTAAGAGAGGCTACTAAAGATAAACAACTAGATAGTCAGATCCGACACATACCAAGCATTTCAATCATACACACAATATGCTCGATATGTACACATACAACAAGGCATCACAACATGACTCTACGACACAAGTACTTTATTTAAGGCTCAGAGAGCCATACATAACATACACATAAGTACGGGTCACACGACCCAGCATTCAAGTCATACAGTCATACAAACTAACAGCGGAAGTAACTTGTCTGAGTACAGACAACTAGTAAAATAAAAGAGGCTTGGAAAGCCTAGCTATACTACGTGGTCCTTCACAAGCTCAGGATCACCACCTGGGCCTTAGCCTACTCATTGATGTCAACGTCTACGAAGAACCCATCAGAAGGGGTTGCAGCGTCTTCTGTAAAAATGTAAATTATAGCAACATGAGTACAAAGGTACTCAGCAAGACTTACATTAGATCCTACATACATGCACATTATCAAGAAGGGTTGGTGGGGTTATTGCAGCAAGCCAGCTTTGACTCTTGGCTAGGCTATCCTACGAGACTCCAACTTGAAATGGTTTTGCGCACACGAGTCCACTACTCACCACTTCAATACACTACCGAGGATCCACCTCCGTCTTCCTACGGAAGAGCCATCCTCGGCACTCACACTTATCTTGAGGCTTTTAGTAGTTTCCATTTACTTGTCTATGAACTGTATAGGCAACCAAGTAGTCCTTTACCGCGGACGCGGCTATTCGAATAGATCATGATAACCCTGCAGGGGTGTACTTCTTCATACACGCTCTCACCACTTACCGTCGTTTACACGACATGTACTCGGCAACCTTCAAGCGGAAGCCCAACGTGGGTGTCTGCCACGACCTACCTAATCACCTAAGTCTCTAGTCCAGGTTTATCGCCTATTCGGGTTCCATCCATGAGGAGATCCGGCCGAGGTTTCGCTCACAGCCCCAAACGATGTGAACAGGGTTCCGATACACCTAACGGGTGCCCGACATACCCGGCCACGTACCTACCGCATCACAGCCCACCCCTATGGTCAGCGCTGTCCACGGCCTCCAGTAGGCTACAAACACCAGAAACTACTTGCAACTCCTGGACAGAGGACTAGGGTAATTAAGAAGTCGAGAGGGTCCATTGGTTTCGGGCCCAATGCATGGTAGTAGCTGAATCTTAAATCACACATACAGATCTCAGTGCTTAAGGACGGCTTCAATGAAACAACCCACCATGTACTCCTACATGGCCTCTCATCGATACCTTTACCAAATCGTGTTCACCACACCACTCTCATTACCGACATAATCATTTCACTCTAGCCCATCACCCAGATGAACCAGACCTGACACGACTCTAAGCATAGCAGGCATAGCAAGGTAGGAACAACACATACATATGGCTCAATCAACTCCTACACATGCTAGTGGGTTTCATCTAGTTACTGTGGCAATGACAGGTCATGCAGAGGAAATGGGTTCAACTACCGTAGCACACAGCAGTTTGAAACGCGTTGTCTTATTGCAGTAAAAGAGAGCAGGAGCGAGAACATGGGATTGTATCGATATGATCAAATGGTTGGTTGCTTGCCTGATGGTTCGATGCACTAATATGGTTCTTCGCTAGGGTAATCACGGTACTCCTCGGAGGCAGAACCTGCCGCAAAGAACACCGATACACAACCATCACCAAACAATGTGCGACAATATGATGCATGCATGAAACATGGCAATATGAGTGTGTTGGGCTAATGCAACTAAGACCAGAAGGGTTTGAACCAATTTGAACCAAAGATTCAAATTTCAAACTCATACATGGCCCTTTAAAGTGTTTTATCTTGTTCTGCATTAAACATCAAGTTAACTTGTTTAATCATGCATGAAAACAGTACAGATGGATAGATTGGATTTTTCTGATCATTTTTCATATATAACGTGTTTGATTTAGAGTTACAGATTAAAAGTTATGAATTTTTGAAGTTTAAACTATATTCTGGAATTTCCTATATTAGAATAAATCCAGAAATTAATTTATTGCGTCAGCCATGCGTCAGAATGACGTCAGGGTCAACGAAGACGTCCAGGTCAAACCTGACTGTGGGTCCAGGGTGTCAGTGCAATTAGTTTAGTTATAGTTTAATTAAAACTAAACCTATTTAGTTAACAGGGTTGGGCCCCACCTGTCATTGACTCATCGGAGTCAACCAGGGCCCACCCGCGGTCAAAGCCAGGTTGGCTGCACCGGCGTTTAGCCGCCGGCGAGCCCGACGCGGTGGCGGAAGTGGTTTTGGCCGTTCCGGCAACCAAACGAGTCGCGAAGGCCATCGGAGTGGAGCTGAGGACGAGCCGCAGCTCTTGGTGGAGTCCGTTGGGGTCGGGGTGGCCGGAGTTGGCGCCGGCGGCGACCTTGGCGGCCACCGGAGTTCGGCCGAAGGCGAACTTGAGGCTAGAGGGGTCGGTGAGGTGCGGGGAGTAGTTGGTTAGGTGCTACGTGACGTGGTGAGCACGATGGACACCAAGTGGTGGCCGGAGGGTGACCGGGAGCACGTCGGCGACGAGCTCCGCGGCGGTGGGTGCGGTTGAGCTCCGGGAGGTCACTACATAGCTCGGGGGCAAGAAAAGAAGGGAGGGGAAGATGGTTAAGCTCACAGGGAGTTCGACGAAACACTTGGTGCGGCCGGGGACGGCCCGGAGCGACGACGGCGTTGAAGGGGATCTCCGGCGACGGCGGTTCGGTCGAGGTCGATGCGGTGGACTCGGGCCTTGCGAGCGCTCGGGGCTCGGCTTGCTCGAAGGAGAGGAGGGTGGCGAGCTCCTGGACACGGTGGCGCGGCGTTGGGTTGACGGAGGGCGTGGCTACGGCGAGGGGGTGGCGGCGATGGTGTCGGCCATGGCGTGGGAGAGCGAGGAAGAGGAGTTGGGGGAGAATGGAGGTGTCCTGGGGGTTCACGGCTCGACGTGGAGTTCATCCAACCAGCAACGAGGCGAGGAGGTGAAGCAGGGCGACGGCCAGCTGCGTGGCGCACGCTGCGGCCACCGTCGGGCACCTGCCTGCCTGCCTGGTCGGCAAGCAGCTCGCTGGCGCGGCGCTGGGCTGGGCCGGCAGGTGGGCCGGGTGCTGGGCGCCAGGTAAGTTTTCTGTTATTCTCTATTTTCTATTTTTTTAAATCCTCTGCAACTTTGTTGAATTATTAAAAATACTTAGGCAACTCCTAAAACCACCAAACTACTCCTGGTCCATAGTTGGATTATTTCCAACATGAAACATTTTAGTTTGGAGATATTTGAGCATTTGAAATATTTTATATAATTTTAAATGCCCAAATTCAAATATCTATGATTTAATTCAAAGACCCTAAGATGGCCTAGGAAAATATGCATCACTTCTGGCAGAGGTTATGAACCAAGACAAAAATGATGGGCATTTTAGAAGGGCATTTCAGGTTCATTGAAAAAGTTTTTAGTAAACCCTAGTTGGTTTGAGAGGGGGCTGGGGGTTCTGTCATCCCCATTTCAGGTTTCTGATGAAAGAATAGACATGATGCAACACTCTAATGCATGAACTAGCTAGGGTGTGACAACTCACCCCCACTCAAAAGAATCTCGTCCCGAGATTTGGGTTCCTCCGGAAAGAAGGCGGGATACTCGAGTCGAAGACGATCCTCCCTTTCCCAAGTTGCTTCATCCTCAGAATGGTGCGACCATTGAACTTTGAGAAACTTGATATTATGACGTCGAGTGGTACGCTCGGCCTGATCGAGGATACGAATGGGGTACTCTCGATACGTGAGATTATCTTGGAGATCAAGCGTTTCGTGGTCCACTCCACGGATAGGATCCGAGAAGCAACGCCTGAGTTGAGAAACGTGGAAGACATTGTGGACTCTGGAGAGATGCGGAGGTAGTTCCAACTGGTAGGCAACTTCTCCTCGTTTAGCGAGAATACGAAAAGGTCCAATGTAACGGGGAGCCAATTTGCCTTTGATACCGAAACGATGGGTTCCCTTCAGAGGAGTAACCCGAAGGTAAGCCTTCTCGTCAACCTCGAAAGTCATAGCCTTATGTTTTCGGTCATATTGACTCTTTTGACGAGATTGGGCTGTTTTCAACTTTTCACGAACGATGCGAACTTGCTCTTCTGCTTCCTGGATCATATCCGGGCCAAAGAATTGTCTTTCCCCGGTTTCTGACCAATTAAGGGGTGTTCGACACCGTCGTCCATAGAGAACTTCAAAAGGGGCTTTACCCAAGCTAGATTGATAGCAGTTGTTGTAAGCAAATTCGGCAAATGGAAGGCATTTCTCCCACTCCATTCCGAATGAGATAACAGAAGCTCGAAGCATGTCTTCTAGAATCTGGTTGACGCGTTCTACTTGACCACTTGATTGAGGGTGAAAATCGGTGCTAAAGGAAAGGCGGGTTCCCATAGCATTTTGGAAACTTTCCCAAAATCGAGAGGTGAAAAGACTTCCTGATCCGAGTTAATTTCCAAAGGAACACCATGGAGAGACACTATTCGGGAGATGTACAAGTCTGCTAACTGACTAGCAGTTATACTCTCACGAACAGGTAAGAAATGGGCCACTTTGGAAAGACGATCGACAACGACGAAGATAGCATTATTCCCTCTCTTGGTCCTGGGAAAACCGGTAATGAAATCCATACCAATTTTATCCCATTTCCATTCAGGAATAGCTAGGGGTTGAAGGGTGCCAGCAGGCCGTTGATGCTCTGCTTTTACACGACGGCAGACGTCGCAACTAGCAATATACTGAGCAATTTCTCTCTTCATCCTAGTCCACCAGAACCTCTGGCGTAGGTCCTGATACATCTTAGTGCTACCGAGATGAATGGTGAGAGGAGATTCATGAGCTTCCTTAAGGATCAATCGCCTCAGGTTTCGCACCTTGGGAACCACTAGCCGATTCCCGAAGTATACGACCCCTTGATCATCAATGGAGAAACAATTCGCAACTCCTTTCTTGATGTTTCTCTTGATGCGGGAAATTCCCGGATCTACCTTCTGTGCTTTGATGATCTGATCCATAAGGGTAGGTTTTGCCACCATGGTGGAAAGGAATCCTTGAGGAACAATGTGAAGGTTAAGCTTCCGAAATTCCTCATGGAGAAGCGGTTGACTTTGTTGTAACATCAGGTTGTTACAATAAGATTTACGACTTAGCGCATCAGCCATGACGTTGGCTTTCCCTGGGGTGTAAGTTATTCCTAAGTCGAAATCTGTGATCAACTCGACCCAACGTATTTGCCTGAGATTCAAATCCGGTTGGGTGAAGATGTACTTCAGACTTTGATGATCAGTGAATATCTCGCAACGATTACCGAGGAGGTAATGTCGCCAGGTTTTAAGTGCATAGACTACAGCTGCAAGCTCTAGATCATGAGTAGGATAATTCTCCTCATGTGGGTGCAATTGCCGTGAAGCGTAAGCAATTACGTGTCGATCTTGCATGAGAATACAGCCTAGTCCTTGTCGCGAGGCGTCGCAGTAGATAACAAAGTCCTTAGAGAAATCTGGCGGTACCAGTACGGGAGCAGATGTCAGGCGTCTTTTCAGTTCCTGAAAGCTGTGCTCACATTGTGGAGTCCATTCGAACTTTTTATCTTTCTTGAGGAGTTTGGTTAGAGGTTTAGCAACTTTGGAGAAGTTCTCGACAAAGCAACGACAATAGCTCGCTAAGCCCAGAAAACTCCGAACTTGCTTGACCGATTCAGGTGGAGTCCAATTAAGGACGGCTTGAACTCGCTCAGGGTTAATAGCAATACCTTTACCAGATATTACATGACCCAGATAGGTCACTTCTGACAACCAAAATTCACATTTAGAAAATTTGGCATAAAGACGATGCTCTCGAAGTTTCTTCAACACTAGCCTTAGATGTTCGACATGTTCTTCCTCGTTCTTGGAGTAGATGAGTATATCATCGAGGTAAACCACGACGAATTTATCCAAATACTCCATGAAGATTGAGTTCATTAACCGAGAAAAGGTGGCCGGAGCGTTGGTCAAACCGAAGGACATGACGGTGTACTCGTATTGGCCATAACGAGTAACAAAGGCCGTTTTAGGAATGTCCCCGTTCTTGATTTTGATTTGATGGTAGCCCAACCTCAAATCCATTTTGGAGAAGATTGAGGATCCAGCGAGCTGATCATACAGGTCGTTGATCCTGGGGAGCGGATATTTGTTCTTGATTGTGACCAAATTGACAGGTCGATAATCTACAACCATCCGGTCCGTACCATCCTTCTTCTTGACGAAGAGGACGGGGCAAGCCCACGGAGATGAACTAGGTCAGATGAAACCCTTTTTCAAGGACTCATCGAGTTGTTTCTTAAGCTCGGCTAGTTCTAGTGGTGCCATCTTATAGGGTCTTCTAGCAATCGGGACGGTTCCTGGAATGAGGTCTATTACGAACTCAACATCCCTGTCAGGTGGAACACCTGGCAATTCCTCTGGGAAGACATCCGGAAAGTCACGGACTACCGGAACGTCCTCAAGGTCTGGCAAAGGGCTGGCGTTAAGAGAATATAACTGTCGCTTGGCTATTCGGGTCAAGACATTGACTATCTTCCCCGAAGGATGGGTGAGTTGAACAGTCCTAGAGAAGCAATCAATTTTGGCATGATGGGCTGACATCCAGTCCATACCCAAGATGATATTAATATCTGAAAATTTGAGAGCTATCAAAGATGCAAGGAAAACAAGTCTGTCGACTTGGATTTCATTTCCATGACTTACCCTGGAGGTTTGCCATCTAGAACCGGGAGTGGAAATTTCCATGGTAGAAGGCATGTCACAGAATGCGATGTTATGCAAGCGAGCATAGTTCTCGGATATAAATGAATGAGATGCTCCTGTATCGAAAACAACAGATGCCGGGTGGCAATTAACAAGGAGCATACCGAGAACGACGTTGGGATCCTCTTGAGCTTCTTCGGTAGAGATACAGTTGACATGGCCACGTGCAGCGGTGGCCAACTTGGCGTAGAACACTTTCCCTGTCGGCTTGCCATGGCCAACAGCTTTAGCAGATTGGTTGGGGTTGGTCTGGGGACACTCGCGCATATAGTGGCCAGATTCCCCACACTTAAAACAAGTCACGGAACTGGTGCGTGGAGGAGCATTGTTGGTTGGACCACCATAGGGCTTGGCTGGTGCAAATTGTTGAACGGGGCGAGGCGCCTGGAAGGATGGCCTCGGTGTGAACCTGGGTGGCAGGGCAGTGTTAGGCACCCACATGCGGCGCTTCTGAGGACCAGCACCGGATGAGGAACCCATGTCACGGCCATGCTTGCGTGTTGCGTCGAAATCAGTCTGACCAGTCTCAGCACTGATGGCCTTGTTAACAAGCTTCTGAAAAGATGTGCACTCATGCAGACGGAGGTCGCGGCAAAGCTCAGGACTAAGTCCCTTACGGAACCTTGCTTGCTTCTTGGCATTAGTAGAAACTTCCTCAGTTGCATATCGTGCGAGGTTACCGAACTCCCTGCTGTAAGCATCCACAGAGAGTCGGCCTTGAGTGAAACTGCAAAATTCCTCACGTTTGCGGTCCATGAGACCCTCCGGAATGTGATGTTCACGGAAAGCCTCGCTGAATTCAGCCCAAGTAGTGACATGGTCCGCTGGGCGCATAGATCCATAATTTTCCCACCATAGACTGGCAGGGCCTTCAAGATGATATGCAGCAAAGGTGACCTTGTCAGCCTCAGCTACTAGCGCGGAACGCAGTTTGTGAGAAATACTGCGAAGCCAGTCATCAGCGTCGAGAGGCTCGACGGAGTGGTGGAACGTGGGTGGATGTAACTTGATGAAATCACTGAGTGACACCAAGTTATTTCTCTGATGGTGTGCTGTATTCTGTTCAATACGCTCCAACAAACGGTTGGTCTCCCGCTTGTTTCTCTCGGCTTCCAGCTTAACTTCGGCTAGGGAAGGAGGGTGAGGCAGATTTGTATTCCCGACTTCACTGCCTTCGGCCTGCTCTTGGGGAGCAGGGTTATTGCGCGTGTTGACCATCCTAGGTAAACAAGACAATGATTTAGTCAGAATGATAAGATTCCGACATATAATACAGAATGTAAGGAATAACTCGGAATGCAAGATGATCATCCGTATGACATGGTAGATACAGAAACTGCTTCTTTTATTCCATCGTCATACACACCATACAAGGTTTAGTACAAGACCAAACAAGGTACTATTACGGTGAAAGGAAGATTACATCACATCGGAGGCACTCCGAGCTCCTATACATTATTTTTCTACACCTCCGGAAGGCGGTACAAACTAGGTCATATCCCACGAGTCACGCAGGACGATAGACGACACAGCTAGTACGAACTAGTGATACTACCACTAACTCAGACCGATCCGTAGTAGTCCTCGTAGAAGTCACCTCCATAGCCTGGAAGCTCAACATGATCATCCGGAAACAGACGATCTCGCGGATCTTGTGGACCATAGGGGCTAGGATGAGGTCTTGGACCAACAAACGGTGGCCTGCGGGGACCACGAGGTGGGGTGATGCCTCCTACATCACGCCAACCCATCACGTCTGGCAGAGCAGATCTCACAGGATAGAGATCGCGCATATCCGAAAATCCAGCTTGCACAGCCGGTGCAAACCGAGTCAATGTGGCCCAATGGTCAGCACGGGTATTGAAAAGCTCTAGCCTCAAGGCCCGATTTTCATGGTCCTTATCCTCGAGCATCTCAGCAGTGGTGCGAGTCCGTGAATCCTCCTGAGTGGGGTCAGCATAGATAGCCTGGAGATACCCTTGTGCTCCCGGAAGTGATGCTGGCATATACCGGAAATCAGAGTCCCGAAATAGGCCAGTCCTGACTCGCATGATGGTCATCATAGAGTAGGCGGCATCCTGCACAGCCATCTCGATAGTAACCCCGAGTCCATAGGAGCAGTGAAGGGGCTCGGTGGATCCAGGATAAGATGGAAATATCCTGATAGTGCAAAGATACTGGCTTTGATTAAAGTCTCGAAATTGCTCTTCGACCGTGTACTCAGGATACCAACGGTATCCAGCCTCAGTCATTAACCTGACCAACATGGTAGTATGGCCGGGTACATCTAGGCATCGAGTCAGGCGAACCACTTGATTGAGGTCGCGAGTGGCCATCTGAAAGCACAACCATAATGCAAAGACATTAGAATTTCTAGCAAAATTTCGACAGCATAACAGCTGTAAATGCTCAAAAAGGATTTTGAGACATTTGACAAAGGATTTCATACACACTCAACAACATCATATCAAAGTTCTGGGTCCATCCTAGCAACATAATGTGGTAGTAGAACTGAACTAGGCTTGTATCCATCAAACCTATAAGGTACTACTGATTAGTAACACGTGAACCTGATAGAGAGAAAAGATCCTAATTCCTTAACCCCCGGTGGAAGAATAGACTGACTCAGATCAGAATGTCATAAGATAAAGGAGTAAAAAGAGCCTTACGTTCCAACCCACAAACAATTCCCCTACATATAACTAAAGAATTTCTAGACTCAACATCGACCAGTTTGGCTTGGAGAACCTACAGGCAATCCGGCTCTGATACCAACGCTGTCAGGACCCCGACTCGATGCCACATAGATCTAGCATGTAACACCTCATATCACTTTGCGGCCTCATGCACGGTATTCCCACGGGTGTCGTCTTACTTTTGCCCAGGACCGTTTGCGCCTTTTGGCACACGTATATGATAGTGTCGCAGCATCCATATGATAAGGAGCCCGGGCTGACATGGCTAGTCGTAAACCCAAAGTGGCACAGACTTACAGGGACAAGCATCCATGACCCAGCAACGAACGTGTCGGTCATCAGCAAGTGGGTCCGGGCTGTAGCACTGGGCTAGCAAGACTCCGGTAAACCGGGCTGTAGCGGGCTAACAGGACTCCGGTACTCAATGCGTGACATTTCCCCGAAGGGACAGACACAGGAACGAAGAAGGACACATGCCGGCCAGCCTAAGTGTTCCGGAGCAGTAGCAAGCTACCATGGCTCAGTGGTAACACTAGGAGACATTTCCCGGTAAGAGAGGCTACTAAAGATAAACAACTAGATAGTCAGATCCCACACATACCAAGCATTTCAATCATACACACAATATGCTCGATATGTGCAAATACAACAAGGCATCACAACATGACTCTACGACACAAGTACTTTATTTAAGGCTCGGAGAGCCATACATAACATACACATAAGTACGGGTCACACGACCCAGCATTCAAGTCATATAGTCATACAAACCAACAGCGGAAGTAACTTGTCCGAGTACAGACAACTAGTAAAATAAAAGAGGCTTGGAAAGCCTAGCTATAATACGTGGTCCTTCACAAGCTCAGGATCACCACCTGGGCCTTAGCCTACTCATTGATGTCAACGTCTACGAAGAACCCATCAGAAGGGGTTGCAGCATCTTCTGTAAAAATGTAAATTATAGCAACATGAGTACAAAGGTACTCAGCAAGACTTACATTAGATCCTACATACATGCACATTATCAAGAAGGGTTGGTGGGGTTATTGCAGCAAGCCAGCTTTGACTCTTGGCTAGGCTATCCTACGAGACTCCAACTTGAAATGGTTTTGCGCACACGAGTCCACTACTCACCACTTCAATACACTACCGAGGATCCACCTCCGTCTTCCTACGGAAGAGCCATCCTCGGCACTCACACTTATCTTGAGGCTTTTAGTAGTTTCCATTTACTTGTCTATGAACTGTATAGGCAACCAAGTAGTCCTTTACCGCGGACGCGGCTATTCGAATAGATCATGATAACGCTGCAGGGGTGTACTTCTTCATACACGCTCTCACCACTTACCGTCGTTTACACGGCATGTACTCGGCAACCTTCAAGCGGAAGCCCAACGTGGGTGTCAGCCACGACCTACCTAATCACCTAAGTCTCTAGTCCAGGTTTATCGCCTATTCGGGTTCCATCCATGAGGAGATCCGGCCGAGGTTTCGCTCACAACCCCAAACGATGTGAACAGGGTTCCAAGACACCTAACGGGTGCCCGACATACCCGGCCACATACCTACCGCATCACAGCCCACCCCTATGGTCAGCGCTGTCCACGGCCTCCAGTAGGCTACAAACACCAGAAACTACTTGCAACTCCTGGACAGAGGACTAGGGTAATTAAGAAGTCGAGAGGGTCCGTTGGTTTCGGGCCCAATGCATGGTAGTAGCTGAATCTTAAATCACACATACAGATCTCAGTGCTTAAGGACGGCTTCAATGAAACAACCCACCATGTACTCCTACATGGCCTCTCATCGATACCTTTACCAAATCGTGTTCACCACACCACTCTCATTACCGACATAATCATTTCGCTCTAGCCCATCACCCAGATGAACCAGACCTGACACGACTCTAAGCATAGCAGGCATAGCAAGGTAGGAACAACACAAACATATGGCTCAATCAACTCCTACACATGCTAGTGGGTTTCATCTAGTTACTGTGGCAATGACAGGTCATGCAGAGGAAATGGGTTCAACTACTGTAGCACACAGCAGTTTGAAACGCGTTGTCTTAATGTAGTAAAAGAGAGCAGGAGCGAGAACATGGGATTGTATCGATATGATCAAATGGTTGGTTGCTTGCCTGATGGTTCGATGCACTGGTATGGTTCTTCGCTAGGGTAATCACGGTACTCCTCGGAGGCAGAACCTGCCGCAAAGAACACCGATACACAACCATCACCAAACAATGTGCGACAATATGATGCATGCATGAAACATGGCAATATGAGTGTGTTGGGCTAATGCAACTAAGACCAGAAGGGTTTGAACCAATTTGAACCAAAGATTCAAATTTCAAACTCATACATGGCCCTTTAAAGTGTTTTATCTTGTTCTGCATTAAACATCAAGTTAACTTGTTTAATCATGCACGAAAACAGTACAGATGGATAGATTGGATTTTTCTGATCATTTTTCATATATAACTTGTTTGATTTGGAGTTACAGATTAAAAGTTATGAATTTTTGAAGTTTAAACTATATTCTGGAATTTCCTATATTAGAATAAATCCAGAAATTAATTTATTACGTCAGCCATGCGTCAGAATGACGTCAGGGTCAACGGAGACGTCCAGGTCAAACCTGACTGTGGGTCCAGGGTGTCAGGGTAATTAGTTTAGTTATAGTTTAATTAAAACTAAACCTATTTAGTTAACAGGGTTGGGCCCCACCTGTCATTGACTCATCGGAGTCAACCAGGGCCCACCCGCGGTCAAAGCCAGGTTGGCTGCACCGGCGTTTAGCCGCCGGCGAGCCCGACGCGGCGGCGGAAGTGGTTTTGGCCGTTCCGGCAACCAAACGAGTCGCGGAGGCCATCGGAGTGGAGCTGAGGATGAGCCGCAGCTCTTGGTGGAGTCCATTGGGGTCGGCGTGGCCGGAGTTGGCGCCGGCGGCGACCTTGGCGGCCATCGGAGTTCGGCCGAAGGCGAACTTGAGGCTAGAGGGGTCGGTGAGGTGCGGGGAGTAGTTGGTTAGGTGCTACGTGACGTGGTGAGCACGATGGACACCAAGTGGTGGCCGGAGGGTGACCGGGAGCACGTCGGCGACGAGCTCCGCGGCGGTGGGTGCGGTTGAGCTCCGGGAGGTCACTACATAGCTCGGGGGCAAGAAAAGAAGGGAGGGGAAGATGGTTAAGCTCACAGGGAGTTCGACGAAACACTTGGTGCGGCCGGGGACGGGCCGGAGCGACGACGGCGTTGAAGGGGATCTCCGGCGACGGCGGTTCGGTCGAGGTCGATGCGGTGGACTCGGGCCTTGCGAGCGCTCGGGGCTCGGCTTGCTCAAAGGAGAGGAGGGTGGCGGAGCTCTTGGACACGGTGGCGCGGCGTTGGGTTGACGGAGGGCGTGGCTACGGCGAGGGGGTGGCGGCGATGGCGTCGGCCATGGCGTGGGAGAGCGAGGGAGAGGAGTTGGGGGAGAATGGAGGTGTCCTGGGGGTTCACGGCTCGACGTGGAGTTCATCCAACCAGCAACGAGGCGAGGAGGTGAAGCAGGGCGACGCCCAGCTGCGTGGCGCACGCTGCGGCCGCCGTCGGGCACCTGCCTGCCTGCCTGCCTGGCCGGCAAGCAGCTCGCTGGCGCGGCGCTGGGCTGGGCCGGCAGGTGGGCCGGGTGCTGGGCGCCAGGTAAGTTTTCTGTTATTCCCTGTTTTCTGTTTTTCTAAATCCTCTGCAACTTTATTGAATTATTAAAAATACTTAGGCAACTCCTAAAATCACCAAACTACTCCTGGTCCATAGTTGGATTATTTCCAACATGAAACATTTTAGTTTGGAGATATTTGAGCATTTGAAATATTTTATATAATTTTAAATGCCCAAATTCAAATATCTATGATTTAATTCAAAGACCCTAAGATGGCCTAGGAAAATGTGCATCACTTCTGGCAGAGGTTATGAACCAAGACAAAAATGATGGGCATTTTAGAAGGGCATTTCAGGTTCATTGAAAAAGTTTTTAGTAAACCCTAGTTGGTTTGAGAGGGGGCTGGGGGTTCTGTCATCCCCATTTCAGGTTTCTGATGAAAGAATAGACATGATGCAACACTCTAATGCATGAACTAGCTAGGGTGTGACACAACAGCCGCAGGAAGCAGGGCACAGGCTCCGTGCCTCATATCTGAGTTAGCCACGGGGGAGAAGAGGTTGTTGGATAGCAGGCCCAGGACTGGAGATGGCACCTTGGAGTAGGGCCGCGTGCATATGGGCTTGGTGTTAAGGACTTGGTGGGCCTGGACCTTGATCTGGGCCAGGGGGATCCGGTACAAAGGGTCGAAGTCTGTTTCTCCGAGTGAAAGGAGGGGCCCATCAGCTGGCAGCAGGCTAGGAGGGGCGGTGGGCTTGGGCGGCTGCTTGCACTCGACAAAGGGTAGAAGTGGCAGTGTTCGGGCACAGAAATCTCCGGAGAAGGTTTTGGGCCAAAGTTTGAAAAGGACTGAAAGACAGTTTTGGCGCGCGATGTGACGCCCGGATAATCAAGCTACAGTAATTCCCTGCTAATGGTCACGTCACCACGATTACTGTTGTTAAACTCACGTTGGTTCAAAACCGATTCAAATTCGAATTCAAAATCAAGTCAAAGAGATAAAGGTTTTCAAATATTAAAACTAAAATGTTCGGGATGTGCCAAGTAATTCATAAGTAATATAGGTGGGTAAACCAAGTCTTTACAAAAATATTTAAATGCACTAAACTAAATAAAACAGTAGCAAAAACAATTAGATAAATGCCTTTTATTAATTATAAAATATTAAACCATTTTAATTGAGGTTTAAACTTTTTGTGGCAGTGTTGTAATTAGTAGAACTAATTTAGGTACTACTAAAATATTTTACAAAACTAAAATAGATTGATGAATGTAATCAAACAGAAAAGAAATAATACAAAAAAAGGAAGGGAGAAAACCCCCTGTGCTTTTGGCCCGTCGGGCAAGTGGCCAACCCAGCCGGGCCACCCTGGCGATCCCTCCCCTCTCCCTGTTCACGCGACCGGGTCGCTACAGGGGCGGGTTGCCCCCGACCACCTCGCCGGCGTCGACGCTGGGAGGGGATAAGGCGCCTCCCCGCGCCTCCTCGGTCTCCCCAGTCCCCACCTCCCCACTCAACCCCACTCACCTCGCCCCTCTCGCCCAGATCCACCTTTCCCCCTCTGCCGGTCTGGAGGAAGGGCCGGCGCGCCCGTCTCCGACGACCTCGCTTCGCCGTGGCCACCGTCGTCCCCGCACCCCTCCGACTAGTCCTGGAGATCCTACGTCGACCACTACGTCTCCCTTGCCCACGAGACCACGCCGGAACCACTGCATCACCACCATGCCGTCTTCTTCCTCCTCGAACGTCGTCGACCTCGCCGACGATTCCGACTGCGGCAAGCCCTCGCCGAGCTCGCTTTCGCACGACTACATGGCCCCGTGAGCTTACCTTCCTCCCCTGACCCCCCTGTGCCCCCGTTCGCCCGCGAATTCCCCATGTTCGAGCTCACCGCGAGCTCGCGGTCGACGCGGCCCCTCTGCTGCGCCATCGTGCTCCCTGGCCCCTGGGATGTTCTGGCCTCGCACTTGCTGGCGCCCGCTCACGCCTGTCGCTCCCCGCGGCAGCGCCCTGCTCCCTACGCACGGCGTGCCCGCTGCGAGGCAGAGCCCCGCGCTGCTCCTCTCAAGGCCAGCGCCCCTGCAGCCCACCTCCAGCAGCCCCCATGGCCACCATCCGGTGCCCCTCGTCGCGATGTGCCTGCCGAGCCCACCCACAGCTCCGGCCGTCGCCGGAGATGGCCGGCCGACGAGCTCTGCCGCCCCGGTTTAGCGTCGGCGGTTAGCCGCCGTGAAGTGCTGACGTGGCCATGTGGTTAAGCCACTAATGGCCCTAATTAATCTAACCCTAGCCCTATGACAAGTGGAGCCCATAGCTTAACTAATCTAACCCTTAAAAAAATAGATAATGTGTTAATTAAATCTTAGTCACTGACATCGGGGTCCCACTAGGCTTTTTGACCAGTCAACCGTGGACCAGTCAATTGCAGACTGGCCCACCTGTCGGACTCTAGTACACTTCCGTGTACGCAGAGCTGGGTACCCGTAGCTTTTTAGTCTTTATTTTCGAATTAATAGTAATTTCAGAAAATTGATAAAACTTTGAAAATTAATAGAAATTAAACCGTAGCTCGGATGAAAAAGTTTTCTACATGAAAGTTGCTCAGAACAACGAGACGAACCCGGGTACGCAGCCCGTTCGTCCACCACACACCTCTAACATACCAAGCACGCAACTTTCCCCCTCCGGTTCATCTGTCAGAAAACGCGATACACCGGGAATACTTTCCCGGATGTTTCCCCCCTTCGTCGGTATCACCTACTACCGCGATTGGGCACACCTAGCATCGTTACTTGTCATGTCATGCATCGATATGCATTTGTTTGCATTGTATTCATTGTTTCTTCCCCCTCTTCTCTTCGGTAGACTACGAGACCGACGCTGCTGCTGCCCAGTTCGACTATGGAGTTGACGACCCCTCCTTCTTGCCAGAGCAACCAGGCAAGCCCCCCCTTGATCACCAGATATCGCCTATTCTACTCTATACTGCTTGCATTAGAGTAGTGTAGCATGTTACTGCTTTCCGTTATACCTATCCTGATGCATAGCCTGTCCTTGTTACTACTGTTGATACCTTACCTGCAATCCTATATGCTTAGTATAGGATGCTAGTATTTCCATCTGTGGCCCTACATTCTTGTCCGTCAGCCGTGCTATACTATCGGGTCGTGATCACTCGGGAGGTGATCACGGGTATATACTTTACATACATACATACTATACAGATGGTGACTAAAGTCGGGTCAGCTCGAAGAGTACCCGCGAGTGATTCACGGAATGGGGGCTGAAAGGACCTTTGTCCCGACGGCCCTCTGTGTGGATCTTTGTGGCGGAGCGACAGGGCAGGTTGAGACCGCCTAGGAGAGAGGTGGGCCTGGCCCTGTTCGGCGTTCGCGGATACTTAACACGCTTAACGAGATCTTGGTATTTGATCTGAGTTGGCTACGAGCCTATACGCACTAACCATCTACGCGGGAGTAGTTATGGGTATCCCGACGTCGTGGTATCAGCCGAAGCACTTCAGACGTCAGCGATGGAGCGGCGCGCGCCGGATTGGAACGTAAGCCTGCTCTTGTATTAAGGGGGCTAGTTCTGCTTTCGGCCGCCCTCGCAATGTGCAGGTGTGCTATGGGCGATGGGCCCAGACCCCTGTGCGCTTAGGTTTAGACCGGCGTGCTGGCCTCTCTGTTTTGCCTAGGTGGGGCTGCAACGTGTTGATCTTCCGCGGCCGGGCATGACCCAGGAAGGTGTGTCCGGCCAAATGGGATCAAGCGTGTTGGGTAAGTTGGTGCACCCCTGCAGGGAAGTTAATCTATTCGAATAGCCGTGATCTTCGGTAACAGGACGACTTGGAGTTGTACCTTGACCTTATGACAACTAGAACCGGATACTTAATAAAACACACCCTTCCAAGTGCCAGATACAACCGGTGGTCGCTCTACCTCAGGGATATGAGGAGGGGATCGCCGGGTAGGATTATGCTATGAGATGCTATTTGGAGATGCTACTTGGAGGACTTCAATCTACTCTCTTCTACTTGATGCAAGACGGTGGCTGCGAGAAGCGTAGTCTTCAACAGGATTAGTTATCCCCCTCTTATTCTGGCATTCTGCAGTTTAGTCCACTGATATGGCCTCCTTACACATATACCCATGCATATGTAGTGTAGTTCCTTGCTTTCGAGTACTTTGGATGAGTACTCACGGTTGCTTTCTCCCCCCTTTTTCCCCTTTCCTTTCTTTCTGGTTGTCGCAACCAGATGCTGGAGTCCAGGAGCCAGACGCCACCGTCGACGACGACCCCTACTACACCGGAGGTGCCTACTACTACGTGCAGCCCGTTGACGACGACCAGGAGTAGTTAGGAGGATCCCAGGCAGGAGGCCTGCGCCTCTTTCGATCTGTATCCCAATTTGTGCTAGCCTTCTTAAGGCAAACTTGTTTAACTTATGTCTGTACTCAGATATTGTTGCTTCCGCTGACTCGTCTATGATCGAGCACTTGTATTCGAGCCCTCGAGGCCCCTGGCTTGTATTATGATGCTTGTATGACTTATTTATGTTTTAGAGTTGTGTTGTGATATCTTCCCGTGAGTCCCTGATCTTGATCGTACACGTTTGCGTGCATGATTAGTGTACGATTGAATCGGGGGCGTCACAAGTTGGTATCAGAGCCGACTGCCTGTAGGAATCCCCCTTCCACACTCCTTGGCCGAAGTCGAGTCTAGACATTGCAAAACTTTTACTAAACATGGCTGTGTGTCTTACGGGCACACGTCGCCATTGGGTGGTATTAGGATCTTTTACTCCTCGACCTTTACTCTGGGACTCTGAACTCTCTTCTACTCGGGTTAAACAATTTTACTAACTCTGACTCTAGGTTCTCGATAATACTTTCTCCCGGAGAGCCTCTTCAGTCCGGATGATTACTTGGTGCACCGAAGGATTCTGAAGATACCTTCTGATATTCTCTTGAGACCTTGTGCCAATCGCGTTTGCAATTCCCCTTCCATCGTCAACCCTTATGGATAACTACTTGCAGTTGTTATTGTTGGGTTTCGTAGTAATTTCAAAAAATTTCCTACGCACACGCAAGATCATGTGATGCATAGCAACGAGGGGAGAGTATTGTCTACGTACCCAACGCAGACCGACTGCGGAAGCGATGACACGACGTAGAGGAAGTAGTCGTACGTCTTCTCGATCCAACCGATCAAGCACCGAAACTATGGCACCTCCGAGTTCGAGCACACGTTCAGCTCGATGACGATCCCCGGACTCCGATCCAGCAAAGTGTTGGGGAAGAGTTTCGTCAGCACGACGGCGTGGTGACGATCTTGATGAACTACAGCAGCAGGGCTTCGCTTAAACTCCGCTATAGTATTATCGAGGAATATGGTGGCAGGGGGCACCGCACACGGCTAAGGAATAGATCACGTGGATCAACTTGTGTCAACTTGTGTGTTTAGAGGTGCCCCTGCCTCCGTATATAAAGGAGGAGAGGAGGGGAGGCTGGCCGGCCAAGGGGGGGAGGCGCAGGAGAGTCCTACTCCCTCTGGGAGTAGGATTCCCCCTCCAATCCTAGTCCAACTAGGATTCCTCGGAGGGGAAAAGAGGAGGAGGGGGCCGGCCACCTCTCCTAGTCCTAATAGGACTAGGGGAAGGGGGGGGCGCAGCCCATCTAGGGCAGCCCCTTCTCTTTTCCACTAAGGCCCACTATGGCCCCAATAGCTCCCGGGGGGTTCCGGTAACCCTCCCGGTATTCCGGTAAAATCCCGATTTCACCCGGAACACTTCTGATATCCAAATATAGGCTTCCAATATATCAATCTTTACGTCTCGACCATTTCGAGACTCCTCGTCATGTCCGTGATCACATCCGGGACTCCGAACAACCTTCGGTACATCAAAATGCATAAACTCATAATATAACTGTCATCGTAACCTTAAGCGTGCGGACCCTACGGGTTCGAGAACAATGTAGACATGACCGAGACATGTCTCCGGTCAATAACCAATAGCGGGACCTGGATGCCCATATTGGCTCCTACATATTCTACGAAGATCTTTATCGGTCAGACCGCATAACAACATACGTTGTTCCCTTTGTCATCGGTATGTTACTTGCCCGAGATTCGATCGTCGGTATCCAATACCTAGTTCAATCTCGTTACCGGCAAGTCTCTTTACTCGTTCCGTAATACATCATCTCACAACTAACATATTAGTTGTAATGCTTGCAAGGCTTTATGTGATGTGTATTACCGAGAGGGCCCAGAGATACCTCTCCGACAATCGGAGTGACAAATCCTAATCTCGAAATACGCCAACCCAACATCGACCATTGGAGACACCTGTAGTACTCCTTTATAATCACCCAGTTATGTTGTGACGTTTGGTAGTACCCAAAGTGTTCCTCCGGTAAACGGGAGTTGCATAATCTCATAGTCATAGGAACATGTATAAGTCATGAAGAAAGCAATAGCAACATACTAAACGATCGGGTGCTAAGCTAATGGAATGGGTCATGTCAATCAGATCATTCTACTAATGATGTGACCTCGTTAATCAAATAACAACTCATTGTTCATGGTTAGGAAACATAACCATCTTTGATTAACGAGCTAGTCAAGTAGAGGCATACTAGTGACACTTTGTTTGTCTATGTATTCACACATGTATTATGTTTCCGGTTAATACAATTCTAGCATGAATAATAAACATTTATCATGAAATAAGGAAATAAATAATAACTTTATTATTGTCTCTAGGGCATATTTCCTTCACCGGCCACCTCTCCTAGTCCTAATAGGACTAGGGGAAGGGGGGGCGCGCAGCCCATCTAGGGCAGCCCCTTCTCTTTTCCACTAAGGCCCACTATGGCCCAAATAGCTCCCGGGGGGTTCCGGTAACCCTCCCGGTATTCCGGTAAAATCCCGATTTCACCCGGAACACTTCCGATATCCAAATATAGGCTTCCAATATATCAATCTTTACGTCTCGACCATTTCGAGACTCCTCGTCATGTCCGTGATCACATCCGGGACTCCGAACAACCTTCGGTACATCAAAATGCATAAACTCATAATATAACTGTCATCGTAACCTTAAGCGTGCGGACCCTACGGGTTCGAGAACAATGTAGACATGACCGAGACACGTCTCTGGTCAATAACCAATAGCGGGACCTGGATGCCCATATTGGCTCCTACATATTCTACAAAGATCTTTATCGGTCAGACCGCATAACAACATACGTTGTTCCCTTTGTCATCGGTATGTTACTTGCCCGAGATTCGATCGTCGGTATCCAATACCTAGTTCAATCTCGTTACCGGCAAGTCTCTTTACTCGTTCCGTAATACATCATCTCACAACTAACATATTAGTTGTAATGCTTGCAAGGCTTATGTGATGTGTATTACCGAGAGGGCCCAGAGATACCTCTCCGACAATCGGAGTGACAAATCCTAATCTCGAAATACGCCAACCCAACATCGACCATTGGAGACACCTGTAGTACTCCTTTATAATCACCCAGTTACGTTGTGATGTTTGGTAGTACCCAAAGTGTTCCTCCGATAAACGGGAGTTGCATAATCTCATAGTCATAGGAACATGTATAAGTCATGAAGAAAGCAATAGCAACATACTAAACGATCGGGTGCTAAGCTAATGAAATGGGTCATGTCAATCAGATCATTCTACTAATGATGTGACCTCGTTAATCAAATAACAACTCATTGTTCATGGTTAGGAAACATAACCATCTTTGATTAACGAGCTAGTCAAGTAGAGGCATACTAGTGACACTTTGTTTGTCTATGTATTCACACATGTATTATGTTTCCGGTAAATACAATTCTAGCATGAATAATAAACATTTATCATGATTATAAGGAAATAAATAATAACTTTATTATTGCCTCTAGGGCATATTTCCTTCAGTCTCCCACTTGCACTAGAGTCAATAATCTAGATTACACTGTAATGATTCTAACACCCATGGAGCCTTGGTGCTGATCATGTTTTGCTCGTGGAAGAGGCTTAGTCAACGGGTCTGCAACATTCAGATCCGTATGTATCTTGCAAATCTCTATGTCTCCCACCTAGACTAGATCCCGGATGGAGTTGAAGCGTCTCTTGATGTGTTTGGTCCTTTTGTGAAATCTGGATTCCTTTGCCAAGGCAATTGCACCAGTATTGTCACAAAAGATTTTCATTGGACCCGATGCACTAGGTATGACACCTAGATCGGATATGAACTCCTTCATCCAGACTCCTTCATTTGCTGCTTCCGAAGCAGCTATGTATTCCGCTTCACATGTAGATCCCGCTACGATGCTTTGTTTAGAACTGCACCAACTGACAGCTCCACCGTTTAATGTAAACACGTATCCGGTTTGCGATTTAGAATCGTCCGGATCAGTGTCAAAGCTTGCATCAACGTAACCTTTTACGATGAGCTCTTTGTCACCTCCATATATGAGAAACATATCCTTAGTCCTTTTCAGGTATTTCAGGATGTTCTTGACCGCTGTCCAGTGATCCACTCCTGGATTACTTTGGTACCTCCCTGCTAAACTTATAGCAAGGCATACATCAGGTCTGGTACACAGCATTGCATACATGATAGATCCTATGGCTGATGCATAGGGAACATCTTTCATATTCTCTCTATCTTCTGCAGTGGTCGGGCATTGAGTCTTACTCAATTTTACACCTTGTAACACAGGCAAGAACCCTTTCTTCGCTTGATCCATTTTGAACTTCTTCAAAATTTTGTCAAGGTATGTGCTTTGTGAAAGTCCAATTAAGCGTTTTGATCTATCTCTATAGATCTTAATGCCTAATATGTAAGCAGCTTCACTGAGGTCTTTCATTGAAAAACTTTTATTCAAGTATCCCTTTATGCTATCCAGAATTTCTATATCATTTCCAATCAGTAATATGTCATCCACATATAATATCAGAAATGCTACAGAGCTCCCACTCACTTTCTTGTAAATACAGGCTTCTCCGAAAGTCTGTATAAAACCAAATGCTTTGATCACACTATCAAAACGTTTATTCCAACTCCGAGAGGCTTGCACCAGTCCATAAATGGATCGCTGGAGCTTGCACACTTTGTTAGCTCTCTTTGGATCGACAAAACCTTCCGGTTGCATCATATACAACTCCTCTTCCAGAAATCCATTCAGGAATGCAGTTTTGACATCCATCTGCCAAATTTCATAATCATAAAATGCGGCAATCGCTAACATGATTCGGACGGACTTAAGCATCGCTACGGGTGAGAAGGTCTCATCGTAGTCAATCCCTTGAACTTGCCGAAAACCTTTTGTGACAAGTCGAGCTTTGTAGACAGTAACATTACCATCAGCGTCAGTCTTCTTCTTAAAGATCCATTTATTCTCAATTGCTTGTCGATCATCGGGCAAGTCAACCAAAGTCCATACTTTGTTCTCATACATGGATCCCATCTCAGATTTCATGGCTTCAAGCCACTTTGCGGAATCTGGGCTCACCATCGCTTCTTCATAGTTAGTAGGTTCATCATGATCTAGTAGCATGACCTCCAGAATAGGATTACCGTACCACTCTGGTGCGGATCTTACTCTGGTTGATCTACGAGGTTCAGTAGTATCTTGATCTGAAGTTTCATGATCATTATCATTGGCTTCCTCACTAACTGGTGTAGGTGTCACTGAAACAGTTTTCTGTGATGAACTACTTTCCAGTAAGGGAGCAGGTACAGTTACCTCGTCAAGTTCTACTTTCCTCCCACTCACTTCTTTCGAGAGAAACTCCTTCTCTAGAAATGATCCATTCTTAGCAACGAATGTCTTGCCTTCGGATCTGTGATAGAAGGTGTACCCAACAGTTTCCTTTGGGTATCCTATGAAGACACATTTCTCCGATTTGGGTTCGAGCTTATCAGGTTGAAGTTTTTTCACATAAGCATCGCAGCCCCAAACTTTAAGAAACGACAACTTTGGTTTCTTGCCAAACCGCAGTTCATAAGGCGTCGCCTCAACGGATTTTGATGGTGCCCTATTTAACGTGAATGCGGCCGTCTCTAAAGCACAACCCCAAAATGATAGCGGTAAATCTGTAAGAGACATCATAGATCGCACCATATCTAGTAAAGTACGATTACGATGTTCGGACACACCATTGCGCTGTGGTGTTCCGGGTGGCGTGAGTTGTGAAACTATTCCACATTTTTTCAAATGTATGCCAAACTCGTAACTCAAATATTCTCCTCCACGATCAGATCGTAGAAACTTTATTTTCTTGTTACGATGATTTTCAACTTCACTCTGAAATTCTTTGAACTTTTCAAATGTTTCAGACTTATGCTTCATTAAGTAGATATATCCATATCTGCTCAAATCATCTGTGAAGGTGAGAAAATAACAATATCCGCCTCGAGCCTCAATATTCATTGGACCACATACATCGGTATGTATGATTTCCAACAAATCTGTTGCTCTCTCCATAGTACCGGAGAACGGTGTTTTAGTCATCTTGCCCATGAGGCACGGTTCGCAAGTACCAAGTGATTCATAATCAAGTGGTTCCAAAAGTCCATCAGCATGGAGTTTCTTCATGCGCTTTATACCGATATGACCTAAACGACAGTGCCACAAATAAGTTGCAGTTTCATTATCAACTCTGCATCTTTTGGCTTCAACATTATGAATATGTGTATTACTACTATCGAGATTCAATAAGAATAGACCACTCTTCAAGGGTGCATGACCATAAAAGATATTACTCATATAAATAGAACAACATTTATTCTCTGATTTAAATGAATAACCGTCTCGCATTAAACAAGATCCAGATATAATGTTCATGCTCAACGCTGGCACCAAATAACAATTACTTAGGTCTAATATTAATCCCGAAGGTAGATGTAGAGGTAGCGTGCCGACTGCGATCACATCGACTTTGGAACCGTTTCCCACGCGCATCGTCACCTCGTCCTTAGCCAATCTTTGCTTAATCCGTAGCCCCTGTTTCGAGTTGCAAATATTAGCAACAGAACCAGTATCAAATACCCAGGTGCTACTGCGAGCATTGGTAAGGTACACATCAATAACATGTATATCACATATACCTTTGTTCACCTTGCCATCCTTCTTATCCGCCAAATACTTGGGGCAGTTCCGCTTCCAGTGACCAGTCTGCTTGCAGTAGAAGCACTCAGTTTCAGGCTTAGGTCCAGACTTGGGTTTCTTCCCTTGAGCAGCAACTGGCTTGCTGTTCTTCTTGAAGTTCCCTTTCTTCTTTCCTTTGCCCTTTTTCTTGAAACTAGTGGTTTTGTTAACCATCAACACTTGATGCTCCTTTTTGATTTCTACCTCCGCAGCTTTCAGCATTGCGAAGAGCTCGGGAATAGTCTTGTTCATCCCTTGCATATTATAGTTCATCACGAAGCTCTTGTAGCTTGGTGGAAGTGATTGGAGAATTCTGTCAATGACGCAATCATCCGGAAGATTAACTCCCAATTGAATCAAGTGATTATTATACCCAGACATTTTGAGTATATGCTCACTGACAGAACTGTTCTCCTCCATCTTGCAGCTATAGAACTTATTGGAGACTTCATATCTCTCAATTCGGGCATTTGCTTGAAATATTAACTTCAACTCCTAGAACATCTCATATGCTCCATGACGTTCAAAACGTCGTTGAAGTCCCGATTCTAAGCCGTAAAGCATGGCACACTGAACTATCGAGTAGTCATCAGCTTTGCTCTGCCAGACGTTCATAACATCTGGTGTTGCTCCAGCAGCAGGCCTGGCACCCAGCGGTGCTTCCAGGACGTAATTCTTCTGTGCAGCAATGAGGATAATCCTCAAGTTACGGACCCAGTCCGTGTAATTGCTACCATCATCTTTCAACTTTGCTTTCTCAAGGAACGCATTAAAATTCAACGGAACAACAGCACGAGCCATCTATCTACAAACAACATAAACAAGCAAGATACTCTCAGGGACTAAGTTCATGATAAATTTTTAAGTTCAATTAATCATATTACTAAAGAACTCCCACTTAGATAGACATCCCTCTAATCCTCTAAGTGATCACGTGATCCAAATCAACTAAACCATGTCCGATCATCACGTGAGATGGAGTAGTTTCATCGGTGAACATCATTATGTTGATCATATCTACTATATGATTCACGCTCGACCTTTCGGTCTCCGTGTTCCGAGGCCATATCTGTATATGCTAGGCTCGTCAAGTTTAACCTGAGTATTCTGCGTGCGCAACTGTTTTGCACCCGTTGTATTTGAACGTAGAGCCTATCACACCCGATCATCACGTGGTGTCTCAGCATGAAGAACTTTCGCAACGGTGCATACTCAGGGAGAACACTTCTCGATAATTTAGTGAGAGATCATCTTATAATGCTACCGTCAATCAAAGCAAGATAAGATGCATAAAAAGATAAACATCACATGCAATCAATATAAGTGATATGATATGGCCATCATCATCTTGTGCTTGTGATCTCCATCTCCGAAGCACCGTCATGATCACCATCGTCACCGGCGCGACACCTTGATCTCCATCGTAGCATCGTTGTCGTCTTGCCAATCTTATGCTTTCACGACTATTACTACCGTTTAGTAATAAAGTAAAACATTACATCGCGATTGCATTGCATACAATAAAGCGACAACCATATGGCTCCTGCCAGTTGCCGATAACTTGGTTACAAAACATGATCATCTCATACAATAAAATTCAGCATCATGCCTTGACCATATCACATCACAACATGCCCTGCAAAAACAAGTTAGACGTCCTCTACTTTGTTGTTGCATGTTTTACGTGGCTGCTACGGGCTTAAGTAAGAACCAATCTCACCTACGCATCAAAACCACAACGATAGTTTGTCAAATAGACTCCGTTTTAACCTTTGCAAGGACCGGGCGTAGCCATACTTGGTTCAACTAAAGTTGGAGAGACAGTCGCCCGCAAGCCATCTCTGTGCAAAGCACGTCGAGGGAACCGGTCTCGCATAAGCGTACGCGTAAGGTTGGTCCGGGTCGTCTCGTCCAACAATACCGCCGAACCAAAGTATGACATGCTGGTAGGCAGTATGACTTGTATCGTCCACAACTCACTTGTGTTCTACTCATGCATATAACATCAACATAAATAACCTAGGCTCGGATGCCACTGTTGGGTTTCGTAGTAATTTCAAAAAAATTCCTACGCACACGCAAGATCATGTGATGCATAGCAACGAGGGGAGAGTATTGTCTACGTACCCAACGTAGACCGACTGCGGAAGCGATGACACGACGTAGAGGAAGTAGTCGTACGTCTTCTCGATCGAACCGATCAAGCACCGAAACTACGGCACCTCCGAGTTCGAGCACACGTTCAGCTCGATGACGATCCCCGGACTCCGATCCAGCAAAGTGTCGGGGAAGAGTTTCGTCAGCACGACGGCGTGGTGACGATCTTGATGAACTACAGCAGCAGGGCTTCGCTTAAACTCCGCTACAGTATTATCGAGGAATATGGTGGCAGGGGGCACCGCACACGGCTAAGGAATAGATCACGTGGATCAACTTGTGTCAACTTGTGTGTTTAGAGGTGCCCCTGCCTCCGTATATAAAGGAGGAGAGGAGGGGAGGCTGGCCGGCCAAGGGGGGGAGGCGCAGGAGAGTCCTACTCCCTCTGGGAGTAGGATTCCCCCTCCAATCCTAGTCCAACTAGGATTCCTCGGAGGGGAAAAGAGGAGGAGGGGCCCGGCCACCTCTCCTAGTCCTAATAGGACTAGGGGAAGGGGGGGGGGCGCAGCCCATCTAGGGCAGCCCCTTCTCTTTTCCACTAAGGCCCACTATGGCCCAAATAGCTCCCGGGGGGTTCCGGTAACCCTCCCGGTATTCCGGTAAAATCCCGATTTCACCCGGAACACTTCCGATATCCAAATATAGGCTTCCAATATATCAATCTTTACGTCTCGACCATTTCGAGACTCCTCGTCATGTCCGTGATCACATCCGGGACTCCGAACAACCTTCGGTACATCAAAATGCATAAACTCATAATATAACTGTCATCGTAACCTTAAGCGTGCGGACCCTACGGGTTCGAGAACAATGTAGACATGACCGAGACATGTCTCCGGTCAATAACCAATTGCGGGACCTGGATGCCCATATTGGCTCCTACATATTCTACGAAGATCTTTATCGGTCAGACCGCATAACAACATACGTTGTTCCCTTTGTCATCGGTATGTTACTTGCCCGAGATTCGATCGTCGGTATCCAATACCTAGTTCAATCTCGTTACCGGCAAGTCTCTTTACTCGTTCCGTAATACATCATCTCACAACTAACATATTAGTTGTAATGCTTGCAAGGCTTATGTGATGTGTATTACCGAGAGGGCCTAGAGATACCTCTCCGACAATCGGAGTGACAAATCCTAATCTCGAAATACGCCAACCCAACATCGACCATTGGAGACACCTGTAGTACTCCTTTATAATCACCCAGTTACGTTGTGACGTTTGGTAGTACCCAAAGTGTTCCTCCGGTAAACGGGAGTTGCATAATCTCATAGTCATAGGAACATGTATAAGTCATGAAGAAAGCAATAGCAACATACTAAACGATCGGGTGCTAAGCTAATGAAATGGGTCATGTCAATCAGATCATTCTACTAATGATGTGACCTCGTTAATCAAATAACAACTCATTGTTCATGGTTAGGAAACATAACCATCTTTGATTAACGAGCTAGTCAAGTAGAGGCATACTAGTGACACTTTGTTTGTCTATGTATTCACACATGTATTATGTTTCCAGTAAATACAATTCTAGCATGAATAATAAACATTTATCATGATTATAAGGAAATAAATAATAACTTTATTATTGCCTCTAGGGCATATTTCCTTCAGTTATTCTTACATTCATCCCCAGTTGGTCTTGTTATTACAAGATACCCTGGAAAAACTCGTCGTTGTTTCGATAATCCTTTGAGCTTACTGCCGTGCTGTTCCTTGTCACCTGAATACCCCTATGGGTAATTCTCGCACTTATCGAGTATCTGCTCACCCCCCCAGTTGTTCCTGTGTTACACAAAAGTCTTCGAAATACCATTCGATATTCCGAAAATCCTCAGCAACCTTTGGCTCTTGAAATTCTTGCTTGCTTGCATTATGGTTAATCCCATAAGTCTCGTAGTCATATTGACATTCCTTGTCATTATCATTTTGAGTCTGTTGACTCAATGTGTTTGCGAATACATGCAATCATCATTGATCCTTATAAATTAACTTTCCGAGTGAATTGCCATTCCTTTAACTGGAATTGGTTCTCGACCAATTGAATTGTCTTTGATTGTACCCTAAGGCTATTCAACTTATCCACCCCTAATCAGAGCATTGCTTCTGATCCCTTGATTTGGGAATCATAATTCCTTTGCATTTGACAATTGAGTTAGTTAGTTGTTTCTATAATCCGGTGCACTTGCATTCCTTCTTCCTTTGATAGAGTACCGATACCCACACCAGCTCCGTTGTGGACCATCGGTTCCTTTGTTGGATTTTATGTCCTTCATATTAATCACGTTGTGAGCTCTTTCCCCTGATACATAATGCCTTTGGTACATTGTATCCTCTGCTTGACCAACAATGCTCTACTTTCGAGCTTGTATTAATTACCCCGAAGTTTGTGGTATATGTTCGTAAGATGCCCTGATGGGTTGAACCTATGCCTTCCTTAATATGTGTGAACTCGGAGGATTTCACGAGTCATACTCATCTGGTATTTCACCAGGTAAAACTTTCAACACTAATGCCTTTATCAAAGCGAGAAGTGAATGGAAGGTTATACATTGAAGAAGTGGGAGTCGACCTTGAACTTTGTGTTCATGCCCATAGACACGATGTAGATCTTCTCATCGAAGCTTCTTTTAAAATTAATTAATCCCTTGGTATAAGTTCATCTTATATCTGGGATCTGGCCTTTTTCAATCGTGGTTCCGACCATGTTCTCCTTTAAATACCAATTCTCGTGCAAGTTTAAGCACTTGTCATCTACAGAGCAATACCCCAGTCCAACCTCTATTTTGATCTGTCGTCGAGTATTACCCCCCTGGTATCTCGAGATTATCATGGAACTGCATAACTTTTTATGAGTTCTTCATCAAGTGCTACCTTCCCACTGATTCCAATTTTTCGCGGGCTCTGAGTTATTATACACTCAAAGACACCGATAACTGAACCGAGTCCGCACTACGGTTCAACAACTCTTTAGTAAGCTTCTATAAATACGAGTTTGTACCCGATCACGCCATTCCTAGCCTGTTTGGCTATATCATTGTCGTGATGATTTTAACTGTGCTACCCGGTCCTTCTTCTCGGAGCACAATTTTCGACGATGAACTAACCTTACGTCGGTCCTCATCGTCATATCATTTCACCTTGAACAACAAGCTTGGTTTCGAGTTTGTGTCGTACCCTTGGTTCCAATAACCTTTCACTTCATCATTACTTTGACTTGATGTCATCGCCGATCGATTACATCTTCATGAACTCTCGCGACAAAGGTGTCGTGATCATCAACATTCTGAGCTCATCCATGATATCAATTGAATTCATGATGAGAAATACCATCCTTTCCCTTGATGAATTGTATTATCATCGACCACTTTATGGCCTTCCCACCAACACAAGCTTGTTCATGCTTGGTGTTATACCTTGAGTTCCTTGCTACCCAGCATTTGATCTTCCTTACCTCGGAAGTATTACCATCTCTTTTTGTTAAGAATGTGGTGGGAATTTCACCACCTCTTAAGAATTCTTGATATCAAAATGCTTCTTGCCATCTTCGTTCATTCTTGGTCCCCGTGTTAATTCCAACAAGTGAACGGTGTTGTTTGGATTCTTTCCTTCTAGCAACCCTAAATTTTTTTTGAAGTTAATGGTCGAAAGTTCATTCTTAGGCTATTGACTATTGAGTCACCATTCTGACATTGGTCGTGCAACCCAACCCATATTTCGGGTGCACCTTTCAACCAATGTTTAATTGTCTATGTTTTCCTCGAGCATACATCATTATACCATTTGATCTGACAAATGTCATCTTCTTGTTCACATTATTGTGGAAATCCATCTTTGGAAAATCTCAATGAATTGTCGCTGAGTCAATCAGCCACCTCCTTACCTCTCCTTGGTTTAATGATGAACTATTGTTTCAGGAACCCGCTCCCATAGTTCATTTCCCGAGAATCTTGCAATGCCATTTCAACGATTTGTGTTGCGCCTTTTCTTCTCGGACATCCTGAGTCTGAGGCATCATGACACCAATTGGATCTGAATCTCGGTCAGATATGATGGTTGGGACAACTTTCCACGAGTTATGTTGTTTGTCCTTTGATGACCCGGTAACATGATGTCATGCCTAGCACCCCCCCCCCCTGGCTGGAGGACCTATCATTATAGATTCCTTTTCAGCAAGGTTATCCCTTCATCCATGGGGAAATTGTAAGACTTATTCTACAAGTTATTCCTGATGGATCCTTCGTGTTTCCAAAATCTGATCTTCACCTGAAGACCATGTCAATGCTATCTCGAAGCATGTCAATGGTACTCCGATTTGCAACAGGAACATTTGAAGCACGATGCTAGATTTATTATCATTTATCCTAACACCGTTGTATGGGTAATATCATGAGATTCTTCCCCCCCTTAACTAAATGGTTTTCTACTTTATATCCTGTCATGGATATCTTGCTCTGCTTGTCCTTGGGAAGGATATACCCTTGAATTATGTGTTTTAACACATTTTCCTTTCCATTGTTTTGTTTAATCTGATGTTCATATTTTCCTTTCCATTGTTGTGTTTGTCATTCTTGTGATCTATATAATCTAAGCAGTAAAGATTCACTGCTTATGTAAACACCTTGATGTATAATTGGTTAGTAAGACCCTGTTACGATTGTTGATGATATTCCGGTAACCACCGATGGACGAGAACTTTGCCTATTGGCCCGCCTCGTTCAACGAGCAGGAAAATGGTTCTCTTCGTCCCTCGCCCTTGGTATCGACGTTGTTGCCGACTTAATCGACAGGCTACCCTCTGACATGCCTTGCTTGCATGATCGCGCAAGACGTCTCCGCCCTTCCTATTTTTAACCCACACGGTGGGCCCATAACCCACAGTTCCACAGGATCGAAACCTGACTCTCCTGTACACCCCCTGTTCCCAAAGTTATTCCTCACGCGTGGCCTCGTGTGTAATTCACGAGCCACCTTCCGATGAGATCATCAATCTGGTATCAGACGCAATACTTATTCCCATTGCTCTGAACCCCTTTCACACTTCGCTTCAGGCAACGAAAGATTGCCTATGCGCTTGAAACTTCTATTTTGCACCTTCTTGCTTTGCTCTCGATATTGTCTTGAATTTCAATTCGAGAGTTACTTTCCGCCACCTTCCTCGTTGTTGTCTACCAAATAATCTACCCTGCAGAGATCCATTCTTCGGTATACCCCCTTAATCTTTCGTTAGTACGATGAAATTTCCGAAGAAAGGATGATGACTTCATCATGATGACCTGAAGCAGAGAAAGGAAGACATCAATATAATGGGTCGACCTCTTCGAGAAGAGCAACCAAGACTGAGAAGATCCGTTAGCATTTCGTAACTAGATCCCTCCCCCCTTACTCGTGCTCCTAAATCTCGGGACGAGATTTCTTGTAGTGGAGGAGAATTGTGACGCCCGGATAATCAAGCTACAGTAATTCCCTGCTAATGGTCACGTCACCACGATTACTGTTGTTAAACTCACGTTGGTTCAAAACCGATTCAAATTCGAATTCAAAATCAAGTCAAAGAAATAAAGGTTTTCAAATATTAAAACTAAAATGTTCAGGATGTGCCAAGTAATTCATAAGTAATATAGGTGGGTAAACCAAGTCTTTACAAAAATATTTAAATGCACTAAACTAAATAAAACAGTAGCAAAAACAATTAGATAAATGCCTTTTATTAATTATAAAATATTAAACCATTTTAATTGAGGTTTAAACTTTTTGTGGCAGTGTTGTAATTAGTAGAACTAATTTAGGTACTACTAAAATATTTTACAAAACTAAAATAGATTGATGAATGTAATCAAACAGAAAAGAAATAATACAAAAAAAAGGAAGGGAGAAAACCCCCTGTGCTTTTGGCCCGTCGGGCAAGTGGCCAACCCAGCCGGGCCACCCTGGCGATCCCTCCCCTCTCCCTGTTCACGCGACCGGGTCGCTACAGGGGCGGGTTGCCCCCGACCACCTCGCCGGCGTCGACGCTGGGAGGGGATAAGGCGCCTCCCCGCGCCTCCTCGGTCTCCTCAGTCCCCACCTCCCACTCAACCCCACTCACCTCGCCCCTCTCGCCCAGATCCACCTTTCCCCCTCTGCCGATCTGGAGGAAGGGCCGGCGCGCCCGTCTCCGACGACCTCGCTTTGCCGTGGCCACCGTCGTCCCCGCACCCCTCCGACTAGTCCTGGAGATCCTGCGTCGACCACTACGTCTCCCTCGCCCACGAGACCACGCCGGAACCACTGCATCACCACCATGCTGTCTTCTTCCTCCTCGAACGTCGTCGACCTCGCCGACGATTCCGACTGCGGCAAGCCGTCCCCGATCTCGCTTTCGCACGACTACAGGGCCCCGTGAGCTTACCTTCCTCCCCTGACCCCCCTGTGCTCCCGTTCGCCCGCGAATTCCCCATGTTCGAGCTCACCGCGAGCTCGCGGTCGACGCGGCCCCTCTGCTGCGCCATCGTGTTCCCTGGCCCCTGGGATGTTCTGGCCTCGCGCTTGCTGGCGCCCGCTCACGCCTGTCGCTCCCCGCGGCAGCGCCCTGCTCCCTACGCACGGCGTGCCCGCTGCGAGGCAGAGCCCCGCGCTGCTCCTCTCAAGGCCGGCACCCCTGCAACCCACCTCCAGCAGCCCCCACGGCCACCATCCGGTGCCCCTCGTCGCGATGTGCCTGCCGAGCCCACCCACAGCTCCGGCAGTCGCCGGAGATGGCCGACCGACGAGCTCTGCCGCCCCGGTTTAGCGTCGGCGGTTAGCCGCCGTGAAGTGCTGACGTGGCCACGTGGTTAAGCCACTAATGGCCCTAATTAATCTAACCCTAGCCCTATGACAAGTGGGGCCCATAGCTTAACTAATCCAACCCTTAAAAAATAGATAATGTGTTAATTAAATCTTAGTCACTGACATCGGGGTCCCACTAGGCTTTTTGACCAGTCAACCGTGGACCAGTCAATTGCAGACTGGCCCACCTGTCAGCCTCTAGTACACTTCCGTGTACGCAGAGCTGGGTACCCGTAGCTTTTTAGTCTTTATTTTCGAATTAATAGTAATTTCAGAAAATTGATAAAACTTTGAAAATTAATAGAAATTAAACTGTAGCTCGGATGAAAAAGTTTTTTACATGAAAGTTGCTCAGAACAACGAGACGAACCCGGGTACGCAGCCCGTTCGTCCACCACACACCTCTAACATACCAAACACGCAACTTTCCCCCTCCGGTTCATCTGTCAGAAAACGCGATACACCGGGAATACTTTCCCGGATGTTTCCCCCCTTCGTCGGTATCACCTACTACCGCGATTGGGCACACCTAGCATCGTTACTTGTCATGTCATGCATCGATATGCATTTGTTTGCATTGTATTCATTGTTTCTTCCCCCTCTTCTCTCTGGTAGACTACGAGACCGACGCTGCTGCTGCCCAGTTCGACTACGGAGTTGACGACCCCTCCTTCTTGCCAGAGCAACCAGGCAAGCCCCCCCCCTTGATCACCAGATATCGCCTATTCTACTCTATACTGCTTGCATTAGAGTAGTGTAGCATGTTACTGCTTTCCGTTATACCTATCCTGATGCATAGCCTGTCCTTGTTACTACTGTTGATACCTTACCTGCAATCCTATATGCTTAGTATAGGATGCTAGTATTTCCATCTGTGGCCCTACATTCTTGTCCGTCGGCCGTGCTATACTATCGGGCCGTGATCACTCGGGAGGTGATCACGGGTATATACTTTACATACATACATACTATACAGATGGTGACTAAAGTCGGGTCAGCTCGAAGAGTACCCGCGAGTGATTCACGGAATGGGGGCTGAAAGGACCTTTGTCCCGACGGCCCTCTGTGTGGATCTTTGTGGCGGAGCGACAGGGCAGGTTGAGACCGCCTAGGAGAGAGGTGGGCCTAGCCCTGTTCGGCGTTCGCGGATACTTAACACGCTTAACGAGATCTTGGTATTTGATCTGAGTTGGCTACGAGCCTATACGCACTAACCATCTACGCGGGAGTAGTTATGGGTATCCCGACGTCGTGGTATCAGCCGAAGCACTTCAGACGTCAGCGATGGAGCGGCGCGCGCCGGATTGGAACGTAAGCCTGCTCTTGTATTAAGGGGGCTAGTTCTGCTTCCGGCCGCCCTCGCAACGTGCAGGTGTGCTATGGGCGATGGGCCCAGACCCCTGTGCGCTTAGGTTTAGACCGGCGTGCTGGCCTCTCTGTTTTGCCTAGGTGGGGCTGCGACGTGTTGATCTTCCGCGGCCGGGCATGACCCAGGAAGGTGTGTCCGGCCAAATGGGATCAAGCGTGTTGGGTAAGTTGGTGCACCCCTGCAGGGAAGTTAATCTATTCGAATAGCCGTGATCTTCGGTAACAGGACGACTTGGAGTTGTACCTTGACCTTATGACAACTAGAACCGGATACTTAATAAAACACACCCTTCCAAGTGCCAGATACAATCGGTGGTCGCTCTACCTTAGGGATATGAGGAGGGGATCGCCGGGTAGGATTATGCTATGAGATGCTATTTGGAGATGCTACTTGGAGATGCTACTTGGAGGACTTCAATCTACTCTCTTCTACTTGATGCAAGACGGTGGCTGCGAGAAGCGTAGTCTTCGATAGGATTAGTTATCCCCCTCTTATTCTGGCATTCTGCAGTTCAGTCCACTGATATGGCCTCCTTACACATATACCCATGCATATGTAGTGTAGTTCCTTGCTTGAGTACTTTGGATGAGTACTCACGGTTGCTTTCTCCCCCCTTTTTCCCCTTTCCTTTCTTTCTGGTTGTCGCAACCAGATGCTGGAGTCCAGGAGCCAGACGCCACCGTCGACGACGACCCCTACTACACCGGAGGTGCCTACTACTACGTGCAGCCCGTTGACGACGACCAGGAGTAGTTAGGAGGATCCCAGGCAGGAGGCCTGCGCCTCTTTCGATCTGTATCCCAGTTTGTGCTAGCCTTCTTAAGGCAAACTTGTTTAACTTATGTCTGTACTCAGATATTGTTGCTTCCGCTGACTCGTCTATGATCGAGCACTTGTATTCGAGCCCTCGAGGCCCCTGGCTTGTATTATGATGCTTGTATGACTTATTTATGTTTTAGAGTTGTGTTGTGATATCTTCCCGTGAGTCCCTGATCTTGATCGTACACGTTTGCATGCATGATTAGTGTACGATTGAATCGGGGGCGTCACACGCGAGCTCCCCCAGGGTGAGATCGAAGCACTGGAAGTATCCATCGTCTACTCCCAGCGTTCCAACAACGAGAACACCAGAGGCCGAGCGAGAGTTACTTAGCCTCACAGAGAAGGTGAAGGACATAGTTTCGGGATCGAAGGCGACTAAGGCATGGGGCCGTCGGACTTCGACGGCGAGCAGAGTGGGCTTGAGGCAGCATCTGTCCTCATCCTCATGAGCCACCTCTTCAATGGTGGGGATGGCAAATGTGTCATGGCAACGGAGCTTGGGTTTGGCTGAAACCTTCATCATGGCAATGCAGTCGCCGGCGGAAGCAGCGTATGGCAGGTGGAAGGCGCGGTAAGCGCGTCCAGCCATGCTTTGCACGCTCTCAGGTTGACCTAGGATGGTGCGAGGGATGCGGGGGTTGGCATGCCCACGGCGAGTTC
>NC_041381.1:341216407-341220507 GCF_002162155.2 Triticum dicoccoides | reverse complement strand
AGGTGGGGGAGCCGAGAGTGCGTGCAACATCCCATATTTCATTGATGAGCACATCTGCGTAGATGCCAGCCCCATCAATGCGGTGGAAAGCAATGTGGTGGGGGATGTGTTGTAGAGCTTCGACTTTGACAAGCACGAAGATGCAGGAGAAATCACTAGAGTGTAGGCAAGCATGTTCAACTCCGAGCAGGCCAGCGAACCCTGCAACACTAGCAGCGACGCCCCTCCGATCCCATAGCTCCAGGGGCATCTTCTCCAAGGATAGGCTAACTATGTGGCGGAAGGAGAACGTGAAAGCATTGTCGCCGGCATTGTGGGGGATGATGTCTATGCGCCGGGTGGAAGTCGCTAATGGGCTGGCGAGCAGCGCGGCTCTCTGCTCAGACTCGCGGAGGAAAATGGCATACACGGTCCCCGTGGGGCAGCTGGCGAACCGAATGGCGGTAATGCCCAGCTGCTCACGCAGGACACGCTTCAGCCATGGGAGGAAGCCTGGCATTGCGGGTGTGATATTGATGATGCAGACGAGCGCGTTCTGGTCAGGGATAAGAGGGAAATGAACGTCAAGGGAGGTGGGGCGGCCGCGGATGACAGGTTCCATGACTGGAAGGAGAAGGGTGGGCTCCGGGGAGAGGACGGCTAGGGTAGAGAAGGGTGACTGGTGAGGGATCGCAGAGCTGGCGAAGGATGAGGATGAAAGCGGGGTAGATAGGGTATAAGTAGGCCGGGGGCAGGTGGGCTGCTGCTGTCTAGAGGAAGCTTGGGTAGAGCGATACGGGCACTGGGTGTGGATGTGACCCACCTGGCGGCAAGACCAGCAGACAGTAGGGTCACGGCAGTTCTTTCGCCGATGGGAGTACGAGAGACACTTGAAGCATCTGCGATGCAAATCTTTGGGTTTGGGGAAGATCTTAATGGCATTGGCTGAGCGCTGCGGCAGCGGGGAGGGGTTGGCATTTGCTCGGCCCGAGAGGAGAGCCTGCAGATAAGAATTATGACGGAGTACCTTCGTGCTATTGGGTTGGGGATCGCAACAGTTGTCAGGCTGGGGGGAGCTAGCCCTAGGTCCTAGCGCGTGCGTGGAAGGAGAAGCGCTGGAATGGCCAGTCGGCCCGGTTGCCGGCGCATAAGACGGATTTAAGGATATGTGGGAATGATTACGCGCGCTTTGGACAGGAGCCCTAGCAGGTCCTCTCACAGCAGATCGCAGGAATTCCGGAGTGCGGGGTGTGCGAGGGTTACGGATGGGGAAGGGGGGTGGACACGCGTGCACAGCCGGAGGAGGCCCAAGGATCGAGGGGAGAGTTGACGTAGATCCATGCATGCATGCAGCGTTGGCGCTGGACGTAGGAGGGTGCCCCTGAAACTCTCCCAGGGAGAAAGAGACGCTGATAATGCCAGAGCGCCAAAGCCCTTTGCGCACTATCTCCCATGCCACGCCAGCATGGGCAACTTCAAATTCAAACACGCCAACGGTAACACTGCGCACCCGGAAGCCGGCCGGGAAGCCGCCGAACCAGAAGCAAAGCAGCCTGGCAAAGAACTCCGACGAGACGAAGATCCCGTTGGAAAGGATGCTAGCCCTAATGAGGGACGCACTGCGTTCTCCGGTGATCTGCGCCACCGTGCCACAGCCATAGCGTTCGAGAACCCGGCTCTCAAAGCGAGTCCCTGCCGCCCCGGGCGGGCGCATTGCTCACACTGGAGTCGCCCAAGGTCAGAGGTACTAGCAGCGCGTGTTGGCGATGCCTCTGGGTGAAGAGGCCTGTATGATCAAGGGTGATGCAGGGGTGATGCAGGGATGATGCAGAGAGGGGGCTCAAGCAAAGCGGGAGCACAATTGGAGTAGTCACCGGACAGAACAGATTCGGCTCAAAGTGAGGAAAACTGGATGCAAAGGATGATCTGACGAAGCTAGTTGAGTCAAGGAGCAAACCTGGTAGCCTCGCGAAAGTTGCAGCCTGCAGACAAGGAGAGACTACCCCGACGAGGCCGCGAGGTGTTAGTGGACGCCGTGTTCGGAGTGAGACACGGCTGGTTCTGGTGGCGGCCGGTCGGGAGGGTGGCCGCCGCGGCCGGAGCGGTCCGCGGCGCAGCTCGGGTGGGTGGTCACCGGCGGGTTCTGGTAGTGGCCGGTCGGGAGGGTGGCCGCCGCGGCCGGAGCGGTCCGCGGCGCAGAGCGGGTGAGCGGTCTCAGCTTGCCCAGTATAGAAACGGAAATATAGATCTGAAAACAATATGATAAAAGATAGACTCGGGGGCTGTAGATTTCACTAGTTGCTTCTCTCGAGAAAATAGCATACGGTGGGTAAACAAATTACCGTTGGGCAATTGATAGAAGAACAAATAAAAATTGCATATTTTCCTAACAAATTTAACGAGTAATTTTTGCTCTCTCAATCTTTGTTTGCAGTTTACACTGATACCTTGCGGCATGTTGGCGCACGGCTCATCTATCATCCTTTAGAAGGGAAGAACTTTTGTTTCCTAGGTTTCCCTATAGACATGCAACCAGAATGTTATTTGATCCATAAGCAAATTTGAATCTGATCCATTCTGCCCAGTAGCAAGGTCTGCATAGTCCTATGATTTATGGAAGATGGGCTGTACCTGTAGATATTAGAGTATGCAGAAAATATAGCCCATACTCATTACTAATAGATGCAGAAAAATCAAATAAATTCCCATCTCCATATGCTGACATGTTACCACTGTATTACATATTTTTGAATTTATGATGGACCACTGAATGACAAATAATACTATAGTGCAAAAAGCCATTTTGATACAAGCTTAATCATTGGCATGATGCATGGGCGCAGCGGAGTGCGCCAACTCACTCTGTGCGTTCGGTTTATTTGGTTTGCATGGTTCGGTTTATACGGTTTTCCGGTTTGTACGGTATTAATACTTCGGTTTATATGGTATGATATTAAAATACGATTCGGTTTCGGTATATACCAAATTATTTCGGTATGGTTTCGGTATATACCATAATAACCAAAGTTGACGCGAATTTGAAAATGACATACTATATTTTACAAACTTATAAATTCAAACACATACTTTTTAAATACAAACGGTATATAACTTTATATAAGTATATATGCATACCTCAATTCATGCCTTGAAAGGTTATGGACGACGTGGTTAGCATTTTTGCAAGAGAAAAATTACTACGTTATAAGAAAAAATGGATGTTCTTTGCAGGAAATTTTACTATTATACAAGAAAAATGACTACTTGTATCATTGTTTGCCTCAAGAAATATACATATTTTTTATTTCGGTTTATTCGGTTAACCATTCGGTTTTTTGGTATATACCATAAAAACCGAAATTCAAAACGGTATGAAAAGTCCATACCATATCGAAACCATGAACCATAAAAATCATGAATTCGGTTCGGTTCGGTTTATTTTCGGTATGGTTTTTCGGTTCGGTTTTAAAATGCACAGAGCTAGCGCCAACCCCTCTAGTACCTTTTATTGGGGAATGGAGGGAGTATTTATTATCCCATGGAGTCGAAGAAAATGTTCCTATGATTCTGCTCGCGATGCTAGCCTTACACAAGAGCAAAGGAAAGCCATACATGACCGTGATAGAGCATGATGGCAAGTTAGCACCCAGATTAGGGAAGAGATGAAGGATCGCCGAAGAATTCTCATGCCAAGTTTAACACTTGAAGAAATGCAAGGGAAGAATGCACACCGCAGAGCATGGCGGTAGAGTTTACCGCCCGGGCAGAGGCCAGCATTGCTAGATCGGCATAAGGCAAAGTACAACATTAGGGGAGATACCTATGTAAATCTGTATCTGAAATACAATGAGCTAGGATGGTTTCTTTTGTTTCAGATGTAATATTCATCAATTTTCCTTAAGGCATGCTATGGATGTGAAATATTTGATCGTTGATCTTAGCTTTTGGCCATCACTAGCTATAAAGGGCATGACAAACTTTGTAATTACCAACTCGTGCTTGAATGTCTTGTGAATTTCTTGCAAAGGAAATGAGTTAAACTGATTGATGAGCATAGGGAATGCTTAAAATTGCAGCCATGTCTCATCCACTTGCAAACTTAACTTTTATTTCCTCGTTAT
>NC_041381.1:341193296-341215921 GCF_002162155.2 Triticum dicoccoides | reverse complement strand
GTTACTAATGCAGTTCAGAGGTCCAGAGAAAAAAATTGAGAAATTCAGGTGTGCCTGCATCTCATCTGAAAAGGAAAAATAAAAAGCGTCGACCGCAATTGTTTACTGTCCCTTTGCATCTGGTTTTGTCCATGTAACAACCATGGCGAGTTCCAGCATTCAATCTGTACATCTCCAGTTGTAACTGATATTATGATTAAATTCCTCGTTCATGTAACAGCAAGTGTCAATCTCTGAACTTACCTTGCAAACAAGCAAGCCTATGTCTCTTCCAATAACAGCACCAACACCAAAATCTATTTGGCCGACCAGGGCAAAGTGAGGAGAGATGGTAGAAACTTAAATTGTACTACTAGCAAGATAATAAGCCAACCGAAATAATTGCATCATCCGTATTGAAGTAGTTTCTAACATCACACTGCCCGAAATAAAACTAACATGTTCTCAACTTCCAGTGCTAAGTTTGTCGTTAGCACCATATGATGGTCGTGTTAGCACTGCTTCCAAAACAATATGGCAAAAACTTAACAAGTATATGACACAATACTAGCAAGTAGTAGGATGCAAGGGCCATGAGCTAAAGATCTAGCCATCATTGGAGGAGCCAACAATAGTGAAATCTGCCTTGACGACGCATCTCGATCCTAGGAGATAGCCTCGAGACGGATCCTTGAATCTATTGACTGTAAGGAACTTGGGCCATCCCCAGCTGCTATCACCTCCAAACACCGAGAGACCTGCGATCACCAGAAAAGTAAGATCAACTGAAATCAGGAGGTAGCAAATTATAGTCGTCACTGATAGTTGCTAAGGAGAGCTGAACCTGAAGTGATGGTGGAGTGTTTCCCGTTCTTTTGGTCTAGGATGGATAGAGTCAATTCAACTACCTTCCCGGACTCGTCACAGAGCTTATCCGAGGACTCCAAGTATAAGAACAAGGAGATGTGGCCGGTGATGTTTCTGCAACCATGCGGATACATGCCAACATGCCTGTTCACAGACATGTAGAGTGGCAATCAAAACATAATCATCGAGTTTGCAGACTGAATATTCAGTAACACGTTAGGTGATGCATCGGAGTGTGTTTCTGGGTGTCTCTAAATATACTAGAACAAGAGTTGCTTGGTTCCTTTCGTAGAAATTGGGTTAAGATATTCAGTTGGAATATCTCAAGTGACAATGGAACTTGTGTTGCACAGACATCTGGATGTCCCTAATGTATGTTGGCATAGAGCACGGGAGAAGTACTTCCGGCCACTACGAAATTAGTAATGTAACATGGCATGGTACATTTATGATAAATGGACTAATGTTGCATGCACATTATTAATAAAAAACATTTATATGTAACTGATGGAAGATATGAGTACCATTTATGTCCACCAACTTCAAATGTAGGAGAACAAACATAGCGCTTCAAGTCCAATTCATGGTAGTTGTCCATGGTCCAGGTGTAGGTCCCTTTGATGAGCCCTTTCTTCTGGATAAAAAGGTTCTGAAGTGTGGTAGCCTTTTTCAGAACCATAACACCCTTCCTTTCAGGAGAACATACTTTAATTTTCAATATCTTAACACCAAAGACGCAGCTATCATCAACTAGAAAAGCAGATGATTTTAGTAGCTTCTGAAGAGGAATCAAACATTCATCCTTTGAGCATGTATTGTTCAAATCAAAATTGTGGCTAGCTGCATTCAGTTAAAAGATTAGAAGATTAGTGAGTGAAAACTTGCATGTAAGCTGCACATACCCCAAACAATGTATAACCTCCGTTTACACCCTTTACGCAAATATGCAAACATGGCAGCAATATAATGAATCCCACGTAGGTATCATGTTCAATGTAAATCCCAATATAGAATTATAGCTCAAACTTATGTAGCATAGACACAAAGGACTAGGGAAGGGAATCCCAACAGTAATAGGTTGGACGTGCACAAAGAAGCAATTAAAAAATACCTTTGCGTCCATAGTATATCTTCTTTGCATGATTGTATACTGATAACTCAAACACGGCATTTACCGTGTCACCCGGCTTCAGGGTTGTCCGGCCTAGTTTAAGAGAAAGACCAACATATGGAGTTTCAGCGCCAGGTTTTTGATGCATTGGTGGTGTCACTTTCAGGAACCTGGTAAATCAATTGATGGACAAAAAAAAAAGTAAAACAAAGTAGTCATAACTGAAGTAAGAATGAAATCTGATTTCTTCACTTCATGCATCCTACCAAAATGTTTGTTAATGGAATTATTATGATAGACAATTTGACTTCATAGAAGCATGATTAGCGAGAGTAATTCGCATCCTAAATTAGTGTTTTTTGTCCTAAATTAGTATTGCATATGGACATACAGATAGCAATTCTGTCTACTAAAAACAGAATGAATGGTTTAGTAATAATGCTAGACTGAGAAGCATCATATTTGCATGTAACACATAGTAATTGCGTAACAAATCCTTCTGCAGTTATGATACATACCACTTATACCCGGAGCAGTGAAAATGAGCAGACTTTGCTGACTTGGCTCCTGTCTCAAGTAGCGCTGAGAAGTCATGAACCTTCCATTGTAAATGTGGAACATGAGACTTTCCTAAGCTTGCAGGAGCTGAAATTTCCACAAAGGCAGCAACTCAAAATTACATACCAGTCCAGGAAAAGGAAATTAACGTATGCACCATTCAGAAAATTAATGTGCTTTTGCATTTGCAGAAGAACAGGCTGCAATATCTACCATGGGCAATATGGAAGCAGCAGAACATCTTTTCATTGAGCAGAAAATGCAAATAATGTACAAAACGAAAAAGGCTTTCGCCTCGCTTTATAAATAAAGCAACCATAAAGAAAATAGTGTACATACGTGAAGGCATGCAATCTTAACAGATTTAATGTGATAAGTGGCCCCCTATCTATGAGAATAGTTATTCCCTTGGACCAAAAAAGCATAGAACGGAACATGTCATAGTACTTCCTACATGTATATATATATAGCCCGAAGTAATGCTTCTTGTAATCAGCAAGTATGCATGTGTTCTCTAGAAATCTAGCATGCCTTCTTTTTGAGTCGCAAAAAAAAGTGTGCGTTTGGTCATCAGCCATGGGTGTTCACGGTGGCAGCTAAAGCACAGATCAGACGACCATGATCACGATCGATGATTGTTGCATGAGCACCACAGGGGCATAAGATCCACCAGCGCAACAAGCCCAGTCGAAGAGCAATCACCACACCGGTAGCTAATCGTCTGGCTAGTTGCAGTACTAAAGATGATAGCGACGACAATAATTCCATTCTCTGCAGCATACCTAGAACTGTAGGACCACAAGAATTAAGCGCTACAATTCATATACTTTTTACCTGATTTTTTTAGAAAATGAGCTCTCTAATTGGTATGTGTCTTCCGTTTATAATATGCAGAGTCTGAATTTCAACTAGAAAAAGGACAAAGAAGACATACATGTACTCCCGGTGTTGCCCATAGCCCCGGCAGGCTTTCCTCTGCTCTCCTCCTCTGGAGGCACCACAGGGCACGTAAGTAATCTCCAAAAGTAGAGTAGTGCAAATCTTGACGAAATAATAACCACGCCGCACAAAGATAGATCACCATTCCTTAATGACTTATCACTTGGATGTCAATCAATCAATTTGCCGAGGACAAAATTTCCCCGATGAACTAATTAATAAATAAGAGATCAAGAAGTAAAATCGCACTCCATAAACATAAACCCGTAGATAAATTTACAGGAACTTGGAATTTGCAGTGAAAACCCCTAAAACCCTTGGTGTAGAAAAACCCTAAAACCCAACGCCCCGGGAATCGTTTGTTCTTTCCACAGAGAGGTAGGTGAAAAGATCGAGAATGGCGAATAAAGGACTGGATTTCCCATGGACAGCAGAGCAGGAGGCGAGGGAGGAGAAAGACCTGGCTTGGTCTCGGGGCCAGATCGAAGCTGGAAAGACCTGGCTTGGACGGCCGACGCTGGGGAATGGAGGCGAGAGGGGGCATTTATATGGAGGATGTGATCGTGGGGATTCCTTCCTCTCTTTTTTTTTAGAAAAAAACGGAATCCTTCCTAGCTCTAAGGAGAAATTAGTTTGGATATTATATTTATCCACAACAAACCCCTGGAGAAATCCTCCTGGAGATCGAAGCGAATGGACGGCGGACAAAGGAAAGAGCCTCTTTTTCCTTCTCAAAATAAGCCATAGACGCAAAGTGCTTTACATTGAACCATGATTCATCAACTGGGGACATGACCCGCATGGGAAACCAAGCGAAAGATAACAAGGAGTATTCAGCTGAATCCAACATGCATGTAGCGAGGCAAGCAGACTGACATAGCTGTGTCATCCATGCATATACAAGTACTTCCAGTAACATATTTCTGTCCGACACATATACGTAGAAATGTATATGCGTGAAATCATACCACTTCTCAAATCCGGCCCATTACTACTAGTACTAATCATTCCACAAGTTCTTAGCACTGCTGCCACAACATTGTCTCATATATAAGTCTGGTTATTAGTAGCTACTAGGATTAAAGAGCATTATCTCTCCATCAGGCCATGATGTAAAAACATCTAGCCATCATTGGATGAACCAATGATGGTAAGATCTGCCTTCACAATGCAGCTCGAACCCACAACATAGCCTCCCGACGGCTCCTTGAGTTTCTTGAGTCCAAAGAAGTTAGGCCATCCCCATCCGCATCCTTTATTACATACCCAGAGACCTGTGATCAAGACAAAAGTAAGATCAACTGTAATCATCATGAGGTTAAATCACACATATCAATGGCACTGATACTTGCTAAGGTGAGCTGGACCTGAAGTTGCAGTCAAGTGTTTCCCATTCTTTTGGTCCAGGATGGATAGAGTCATTATAAACACCTTCTTGGAGTCGAGACGGAGCTCATCCGAGGCATCCAGATCGAGACGGAGCTCATCCGAGGCATCCAGGCATAAGTACAAGCTGAGGCAATCAGTGCTGTATTTGTCACCATGCGGATACATGCCGACGTACCTGTTGAAGAAAATGGGAAGTGTCACTTCAAATATAATTGGGCACCCGGGAAAATGTATTTGAAGAATGTGGTTGGTTACTGAAATCAGAAAGTTGTGGCTGAGCTTGGCTGTAGTCAGGTTAACTTTGGACACGGCATGGTGTCATTACAATTGTACAAAAACTCTGAACAAAACATCGCTACAGAAGATAGTGCTGTACAATGTTACGTAATAACAATCTGAGAAAATAATCGATGGTGTGTGGCACATACAAGAACGGCTTGTATCAAATATATACATGAAAATGAAATTTCTAGCTTTTGTTCAACATAGATTTTAGTACTACATTGTTTCAGAATTTTCGGTCCAGCATGATTAACCACCCCCGACCACTCGCCTCAGCCCCCTCCCTCACCACTGCCGGGGGCGTTGCCAGCCAAAGGCCGCGTGGCGTTGGCGTTGGCGGGGCGGCTCCCTCCCGCGCGCAGGTGGCGGGCGTCGCGGGGCTCCTCCCCCCTGCTCGGTGGTGTCGGGTGTTGGGCCGACCCTGCTCCGGCTCGGCGTCTTGGTGGCCGTCTGCGCCGCCTCCCCTCCCCCAGCCGGCGCGGCTCGTGGGGATCCGAAGCCCAGGGGCGAGCTGGCGGCGTATCTGGCCTCTCTGCCCAGGTCTAGATGGTATGGCGGTTGGCGGTGATAGGGGTGGCTGGTGGGCCTGTTGGAATATACGTATAGGGATAGAAGTCTTTGTTCAAATTCTGTATCTAGCTCTATCCTTTCTTCTGTTCCCGATTCTCCTGTAACGACCTATCCGGTCGATCTCCAGATCGTTCCATCGATCTCCCCTTGTAACTTGTATGCCAAGGCTTTGCCTCAATATATACATGCGGCCCGAGACAAAGGGTTCTACGCTTCCCAAATACTTTTACATGGTATTAGAGCCTCTTCCTCATCCAATCGAGAGAGATTGCATCTAGCTACCTTCGCGACCGACGCTATGTCCACCACCACCGCGGCCATGATTCCAAGCACCATGGATGCGCTCGCCACCACCCCATCTTCCACCTTCGCATCATCTTCCACCTCCACCCACAGCACCACCTCCCTCGGATCGCCACCACAGGAGAAGCTTACGCGGGGCAACTTCCTGCTTTGGAAGGCCATTGTGCTCCCGCAGATCAGAGGTGCCCAGATGGAGCATCACCTCGACGCGACGAGCCCGCCCCCGCCAGCCACCCTCACCATCACCAAGGAAGGCAAAGAGGAACAAGTCGTCAACTTTGCGAGATCCCTCTGGTATGCACAGCAGCAACAACTCCAAGGATACTTAATGGGTTCACTTTCCCGTGAGATTCTTGCCCGGGTCGCCACGCTCCAGACGCCGGCCGAGGTGTGGAACACCATCCACGCCATGTTCGCTGCTCAGAGCCAAGCTCAAGCGATAAACACTCGCATCGAGCTCACCAACCTCAAGAAAGGTAATATGTCCATGGCTGATTATCTTGGTAAGATCAAAAGTCTCACTGATGAGGTCGCAAGCACGGCTTCGGCCTTATCTGATCCGGAGATTGTCTCCAAAATTCTTGCCGGCTTGGATATGGAGTACAACCCGGTGGTCTCTGCACTCGCCGCCAGGGTGGAACCCATCACCGTCCAAGACCTATACAGCCAGCTGCTCAGTTTTGATGCCCGCCTCACCCTCCTCCACGGCGGCGATCTTCGGCAGTCCTCCGTCAACTCCGTCTCTCGTGGCCGCGGCCGTGGGCGCGGTCACCAGGGGCAGCGCGGCGGCGGGCGCGGACGCGGCGCCTCTTCAGGAGAAGGCGCACGCTCCAGTGGGGGCTCTGGCTCCCATGGCGGGGGCGGCTACAACACCAGCGGCAACAGCGGCGGCTTCAACAACAACAATGGCCGCTGCCCTTCTTCACGTCCGCGCCCCCGATGCCAGCTCTGCAAAAAGTCTGGTCACGAGGTGATTGACTGCTGGCATCGCTACGATGAGGATTTTGTGCCCTCGGATCGCCATGTTGCGGCTGCCATGCGTGAGCAGGGTGGTGACGGTGTCTGGTACGTGGACTCTGGCGCTACGGATCATGTGACAAACGAGCTCGAGCAACTTGCCCTCCGTGAGCGCTACCATGGCGCCGATCAGATTCACACCGCCAGTGGCGGAGGTATGGATATTTGTCATATCGGTCAAAGTTCTATTAATTCCCCTACACTCAAACGTAATCTTGTTCTTAGAGATGTGCTTCATGTCCCTCAAGCTGACAAAAACCTTGCTTCTATGTCTAGACTAGCCACCGACAATAATGTTTTCTTTGAAACTCATCCTCATTATTTTTTCATTAAGGATCGGGCAACGAGGGAACTACTTCATCACGGTAGATGCGTTGGCGGCCTCTACCCCATTCCATCCGGAGCATTAGGTCGCAAGCGTCGTCACGTCTACTCCGTCATCAGCCCTCCTTGGCACGGTGGCATCAACGATTAGGGCATCCATCTTCGATCATTGTCAAACAAATAGTCAATAAAGACAAACTTTCTTTGTCTCCTAGTATAGCTTCTGAGTCTGTTTGCGAAGCTTGTCAATGTGCCAAAAGCCATCAGCTTCCTTATCCCAAGTCAACTAGTATGTCTCATGCTCCATTAGAGCTTATTTTCAGTGATGTATGGGGCCATGCCCGAGATTCTTTCGGTCGAAAAAAATATTACGTCAGTTTTATCGATGATTATAGCAAGTTCACTTGGATTTATTTGCTTCGATACAAATCTGAAGTTTTTTCTATATTCCAAGAATTTCAGAAACTAGTTGAACGTCAATTTGATAGGAAAATTCTTGCTGTCCAAAGTGACTGGGGAGGGGAGTATGAGAAACTCCACTCTTTTTTCCGTAGCATTGGGATTGCTCATCATGTCTCTTGTCCTCATGCTCATCAACAGAATGGCTCTGCCGAGCATAAACATCGCCACATTGTTGAAGTTGGCCTTTCCTTGTTAGCTCATGCATCAATGCCTCTGAAGTACTGGGATGAAGCTTTTATCACTGCCACCTATCTTATCAATAGGCTCCCTAGCAAAGTTATTGGAAACACCACTCCATTAGAACGTCTATATAATCAAAAACCTGATTACAACTATCTAAAGATATTTGGGTGTGCATGTTACCCAAATTTGCGTCCCTACAATCATCACAAACTTGAGTTTAGATCCACACAGTGCGTCTTTCTTGGCTATAGTAATCTTCATAAAGGTTATAAATGCCTTGAGATTTCTACCGGACGTATCTATATTTCTCGTGATGTTATCTTTGATGAGACACTCTTTCCGTTTTCCAAATTGCATCCCAATGCAGGCGCCTTGCTTCGTGCAGAGATTGCCCTCCTCTCTGATCCTCCAATGTTACCTGATAGTGGGGGGGAATTAAATGAACGAGATCATGTGCAAAAATCCCATGCAAATTCTGATTCTGTTGATGCTATTTGTGCACAATTACCCTGTGATTTTATGTGTGAAGGAAAAGACAGGGAAGGCACGGAAACCGCGGCAGGTTTGGCTGACAGCGGGCGATCCGAGGCGGATTCGCCTGCCCAGCCTGCGGTTCCTACTGGCGGCGCGCGATCCCACGAGGGTTCTCCCGCGCGCCTGGTCTCGCCTGGTCTCGTGGCCGACCGCGCTGATCAGGTGGAGCCCACTGGTCCCGCATCGCATCGCGCCAATGAAGTCTCGCCGTCTCCCGCGGTGTCGCCACGCGCTGACAGCCCTCGTGCGGGGGGGAGCGAATCGGACGCGGCGCGGGTTTCCACCACAACCGACCGTGGGAGCGGGTCCGACCCCAGGTCCGACCCCACACTAGCTGTCCTCGAGCGAGGGCGGACTGCAATGGCGGGCGCGGCGCGCGCTTCTGATTCGCTGCATGCGCGGCAGGGATCCGCATCGGATCAGGTGCCTGATCCGGCTGGCCTGCTGTATGGATCCGCCTCGGATCATGGACCGGCTGGATCTTCTGTGGCAGCTACTGCTCCTGTGCTGCCTGCATCTACTCCTCGGCAAACACGGTCTCGGTCAGGTATTGTTAAGGAAAAACAATACAATGATGGTACGATAAGGTATGACAAAATCAAACGTGCATTCCTTACTACCACTGGTGAACCGCTCAATTTGGATGATGCACTTGCAAATAAGAATTGGAAAGAAGCTATGGATAGTGAATATAATGCACTTATGAAAAATAAGACTTGGCACTTGGTTCCACCAAAGTATGGAAACAATGTTATTGATTGCAAATGGGTGTATAAGATCAAAAGAAAGTCTGATGGGAGCATAGACAGGTATAAGGCTAGACTAGTTGCCAAGGGATTTAAGCAAAGGTTTGGAATTGACTATGAAGATACCTTCAGTCCTGTTATTAAGTCAACTACTATTCGTCTTGTGTTGTCTATTGCTGTTTCCAGAGGGTGGAGTCTACGACAGCTAGATGTTCAGAACGCGTTTCTTCATGGTGTTCTTGAGGAAGAAGTGTTCATGCGGCAACCACCAGGTTATGAGAATCCTAGCACACCACAACATGTCTGTAAGTTGGATAAAGCTCTGTATGGTTTGAAGCAGGCCCCAAGAGCCTGGTATTCCAGACTGAGTATGCAGTTGCAACGTCTTGGGTTCATACCATCCAAGGCAGATACCTCATTGTTCTTCTTTAATAAAGGCAGTGTCACTATCTTTGTGTTGGTTTATGTTGATGATATAATTGTTGCTAGTTCAAGTCCAGATGCCACTACTTGCTTGCTTAAAGACCTGAAGCTGGAATTTGCTCTTAAGGACTTGGGTGATCTTCACTATTTTCTTGGTATAGAGGTAAAGCAAGTTAAAGATGGCATACTTCTCTCACAGGAAAAGTATACAACTGACATTCTCAGGAGAGTAGGATTGGAAAATTGCAAGCCAGTTAATACACCAATTTCTACTTCTGAAAAACTTTCAGTGGAAGGTGGAGAAGTTCTTGGACCAGAGGATGCAACAAACTATAGGAGTGTTGTAGGTGCATTGCAATACTTAACACTCACTCGTCCTGATATATCTTATTCAGTGAACAAGGTATGTCAATATTTACATGCACCTAGAACTACTCACTGGACTGCAGTTAAAAGAATTTTAAGGTATCTCAAGTTCTCAGAAGGTCTTGGTCTCAACATTACCAAGTCTTCTTCTATGCTTGTTACTGCATATTCTGATGCTGACTGGGCAGGGTGTGCTGATGATAGAAGATCTACAGGTGGTTTTGCTGTATTTCTGGGAACTAACCTTGTGTCATGGAGTGCAAGAAAACAGGCCACAGTATCTAGGTCAAGCACAGAGGCTGAATATAAGGCCTTGGCTAATGCTACAGCTGAAGTGATGTGGATACAAACGTTACTGTATGAGCTTGGAGTTAAAACTCCACAGGCTGCGAGATTGTGGTGTGATAATATTGGTGCAACATATCTCTCAGCAAATCCTGTTTTTCATGCACGAACAAAACACATTGAAGTTGATTTCCACTTTGTCAGAGAAAGAGTAGCTCGAAAGCTTCTGGAAATTCGGTTCATTCCTACAGGAGATCAGCTCGCAAATGGTTTTACAAAACCTCTTACCGAAAGAAGGTTGAATGACTTCAAGTACAATCTCAACCTTGGCAAAGCTCCTTGAGGTTTAGATTGAGGGGGAGTGTTGGAATATACGTATAGGGATAGAAGTCTTTGTTCAAATTCTGTATCTAGCTCTATCCTTTCTTCTGTTCCCGATTCTCCTGTAACGACCTATCCGGTCGATCTCCAGATCGTTCCATCGATCTCCCCTTGTAACTTGTATGCCAAGGCTTTGCCTCAATATATACATGCGGCCCGAGACAAAGGGTTCTACGCTTCCCAAATACTTTTACAGGGCCTGTTAAGGTGGTGGTGATGCAGCTAGTGTCCGTCTGCTCCGGTGGAGTGGTGGGGCTCCGGCTGGATCTGGCCAGGGCGTGGAGGCGCTGGTGTTGCGGTGGTGGTGGGCGGCGGGCTCGTCCGCTTTGGTTGCTCCGGCGGCTGGTGGGCGGGCAGCGCGAGGAGGCATCTCCGGTGAGCTCCCTTGGCTGCTGATGCGGGTTGATTTGCTATCCCTCGTCGGTAGGCGCGTGATTGCTGGTGGCCTCGCGGGGATTTGTGCCTGCTGCCATGGTGGGGCGACACGGGGTGTGTTTGGTGGGGAGCTCGGTAGGAGGGATGGGTGGCCTCGATGCGGTCGCGTCACCTGTCGCCGGCACAGGGGTGTGCCGGTCCGGATGTGTCCGCTCCTCCTTCTCCCCCTTTCCTCGGTCACGGGTGGGTTGGCGCAGGTCTGCCCATGTTTGGGCGGAGCGTCTGCTGGTGACTCCGTCGATCAGGGTCTGCTGGTTGGGCCAAAACCGGGGCCTCTGTGTGGTCTCGGGGTTGTCTGGTTGCAGGACGGCGGCCTTGGCGGCGGGAGGCGCGGTGTTCGTGGGCGAAGCACGCGTCTCGGGTGCGTGCGGGCAGCCATGGCCACACAGGTGGCATTGCTGTTGATGGTCGATGTTTGGCGTGGTGGTTTGGTGGAGATGGATGAGCGCTGGGGTGCATTACCTGCACGGTTCTTTGGCCGGCCAACGGTGGCGGCATCCGCGAGCGTCTTTCCTATCCTGAAGGCTCCGTCGCGGCTGGTGCCGTCTCCTCCAGTTTAGTCCGAGTGAAAACTTGATCTTCTGGATAGGATGGTGGCGACACTCTGATGTCGTGCCCTTCTTGGAGGCACCTTCTTAGTCTTTGCTACGTTGTGGGTCGGCGTCATTTATTCACGGTGGCTAGCTCATAGTGAAGGTCACCGCCATCTCCAAGCAGTCTTATTATTATCGTTAGTGTGCTTGGTGGCGTTTGGGTGATGTGGTGTTGTGTGGCACCCTTGTATCTTGCCTTGGGTGTGTGTGTGTTGTGTGTGTTGGTGTCGTGTGTTGGGTGGTTGGTTGTATGCATGATTGTTGCTTCATATATAAAGCAGGGCGAAAGCCTTTTTCCGTAAACTGGAATGCGCTACGCATATCTGTAAATATACTAGAAGTACACTTCTTTGGTTATATCAAGCTAAACTGTCCAGTTAAAATATCTGAAGGACCTTGCCTTGCAAAAAGATCTGGCAATTGCTAATGTCCGTTGGCATAAAACATTAAAAAAGAAGTTCGTAAAGTGACTAGGTATGGTAAGTTAAAGGACACATATAAGCTAAAATGTTGGATAATACGTGCATACCATTTATATAAATCATTTGTGATGTAACAGGTGCATACCATTTATATAAATCATTTGTGATGTAACAGGTGCATACCATTTATGCCCGCCAACTTCAAATGTAGGAGAACGGACAAAGTTATCCGTGTCCAGTTCAAGGAAGTTGTTCACGTTCCAAGTGTATGTCCCTTTGACGAACTCCTTCTTCTGGACGAAGAGGTTCTGAACTGTGGTAGCCTTCTTCTGAACCACAACAGCCTTCTTTTCAGGAGAAGAGACATCAATTTTTAATATGTCCACACCGAAGACACAACTATCATCAACTAGAAAAGCAGATGATTTCAGTAGCTCCTGAAGAGGAATCAAGCAATGCTCCTTCGAGTAGCTATTCTTGAAATGAAAGTTGTAGCTAGCTGCGGTTCGGTAAAGGTTAGAATATTAGAGAATGAAGAACTTGTATGCAAGACGCAAATATACCAAATAATATCTAACCAACCTTTACCCAAGCTAAGAAAGCAAGGTAGTGAATTACATCCAAATGATGATAATCAAATTTAAAGAGCAACATGTGTATACCATCTGAACATAATAGTCTCAAGTGTGAAACTTGTAATGTCTACAGAAAAACTTGTAGTGTCTCAAGTGAGAAACATGTGTATGCCATCTGAACCATCCAAATTCCTGAAGGTCTACAGGGAAACTTGACAGCAAAGCAAGTACAAAGCGACTTGTTAATGTGAAAACGTTGTATTTGATCATATTTCGATATTTACAGATATTAACTTGTAATGATGGAATCATGGTATTTATACCTCAAACTTATGACACATAGAGTATGGATGTAGCTGTAATATGATGGATGTGCTTGAAAAAACACGTCCATGAGACTACCTTTGCATCCACAGTGCATTCCTTTTGAATGGTTGTATATTGACAATTCAAAAACCACATGCATCGTGTGACCTGGCACCATCCTTTCTGGGGATGTCATAAGACGAAGAGCAACATATGGCGTTTCAGAACCAGTTTCTTTATGCATTGGAATCACTTGCAGCTGCCTGGTAAATGAAATCATGCCAAGAAGTCAAAGTCAGTCTAGAATCATAACTGAAGTAGGAAAGTCTAATTTCTTCACTTCCTGCACCATATCAAGTTTTAGCGTCTGGCTGTTTGTTTATGAGATTGTGATTGCTAATTTGTTTACAGCGAAACATCATTATGAGTAAATGGCATCCTAAATCAATGTGTATATGGATAACATATAATTACCTTTTCTACTAAAACAAACTAGATGGAATTTCTCCACTATTATATAGTGAACCGGTTTTGAATTGGATCTAGAGCATCAATCATAACCGTAGACTGCTATTGCCTCTTCTGTGTTCTAGAGCATTCGTGTGGCCCTTCCATAAAAAAGAAGCCTATATGTGGTGCCTCATGGGCCATATTGCCGGCTTGCCGCAGTGCCGCTTGAGCGCATGACGACTTGAGCCCAGGCATGATGGTTTGGGAGGAGAATGGGAAGAAAAAGAAAATAGAGTAACATACAACTTTTCTACATGAACCTATAGTTGTTTTAGATGTGAATGTACAGTTTTTGTATGAATATTAATTCTTTTCTTTTGCAGGAGGAACGAATATTAATTCCTACTTAATTAATATCTGCATGCGTAGATCACTATATTTCTTTTTGCCCGAATCTATTAGCTAATCTCTGACCTTTTTTTATTTCTTTTACCAAAATCACTCCTTGTGCATTGCACGTGTATATACATACTAGTACATCTAATACCTGAATTTTGCGGAGTTTCTTTTGCAATTATGGTGCATACCAGTTATACCCAGAGCAGTGAAAAGTGGCAGATGTTGCTGCCTTAGCTCCCGTCTCAAGCAGCGATGAGAAGTCATGAATTCTCCATTCTAGATCTGGAACATGGGTCTTTCCAAAATCCTGCATCCTCCATTCAGCATCCGGAACAACATGGGCTTTTCCTAGCAGTGCACGAGCTGATATTTGCACAAATGCAATAACTCAAAATTACAAAACAAAGAAAGAGAGAACATGCTATGATAAAATTCATGTGCATGTTGCAGATGCAAATAAACAAACTACAATATCGACAACCGCAAGAATGGGATACACGCATATAAGTTTTTTATCTTCTGATTAATAAATGAATCAAAATCTTGGATGCACATATTTATTCATGTCACCAATCAGGGGTAGAATAAGGCAGAAGACACTGTGTTTCCAATCAACAAGATATCATTCAGGTACTTGCTTATAGTACATTAGTACTATGTCATTAGCATTGTAGTATTGCTTCTAACCAATAAGACATCAAGACCAGCACTCAAACAGCTTTGTGTTTCTAGATAAGGAGAGTGATATACTCAACACATGACTAGCTAGGCATCTTGCTAATTTATGAGCATGATGGTGAGAGCAAGTGCTCTTCAATTCAGAGCTAGGATTTCATCTTCTTACCCTGACTTTTGCCAAGGAATTAATGCTGTAAATTGCACCTAACTTTCAGTTTATAAGAGAGCTACATACATGAACTCTTGCAGTTGCCCATAGATGATAGATCTGCCCCTTCCTCTTCTCTTCTCCTCTGGAAGTGAGATTAAATCATACCACATGTCAGGTAAAGGTAGAAGCAGATGATGCAAAATACGACACAAAACAGATAGGGTAAAGTGAAGGCAACGGAAGGAGAAGGAATCAAGATAGCGCAGAGGGCCTCGACGACGGGCAACACTCAGTAGAGTAGAGACCGAAGAACGATCAGGAGCAAAGATAGGGCAGAAGCATAGAGCGACAATAACTAAGAACACAAAACAAAGAGCAAAATAAACAGAGGGGGAGATGAATTGTGTGCTTGGGTCCTCGAGATACCTAGCATCACCAACAAGCAAAGCAGAATCCGGGCGCAGAGCAGAGGAAGAAGAAGAGGAGGAGGGGAAAAGAGGGTTTTGGGGGCTTGGAGAAATAGTGGGGAAAAGCCAGAAAGGGTAAGTGAATACCCCCGCGCTGCTACTAAATTACTCCTACTCCGCGGGGAGCAGCACATTGTCGATGAGGCTTAAGAACGTGCAGAATCTTGAGAGGCAGAGCCAATCTTGGTGAAAAATAATTACCACGGCTCGGCTCGTGAAAATCATTACTCGCGAAAATAAATAAAGAAGAGAGAACAAGAAGTAGAAATCCCACTGCCCGAGCAGATCGATTAAAAATCTACCCGTCGACCGACCACGAAAGAAAGCCAAGATGAACTTGCAGCGCAAAACCCTGAATCCCTGTTTCGTTAAAAATGAAAAATGAGAAAGTGGGAGCCTGAAAACCCCTCTACTCCAGAGTCCAGAAGAAGAAGTGAGGATGCCAAGCGCGCGATCTGCGGCAACGGGACGAAGAAGGGAAGAAGCGAAGGAAGAGAGAGACCTGAATTCGGGGGCTTCCTCGGCCGGCGTCCGTCAGGGTCCCGGAGGTGCGATGCGGGCGGAAGGGGGTTTTCTTCTGGACGACGGTCACAGCTCACGGAGGAAGCGCGTCGTCACTTTTCTATCCTCTGTCTCCTGCGTCCGTCTCCCCGTTTCCCTCCCCGTTTATTTTCTCCCTTGGTTTCTTTTCTGCGCGTTAATTTTCTCCGTTGTTACTAGAAAAAGGCCCGTGTGTTGCAGCAGAAGAATAATTTTTTTTAAAAAAACCATCTATAATCTGAGAATTTTAGCTACGTCCAAAACAAAGATGGTCTGAACATATAAAAACGCAATTTAAAATCCTACAGGTGTTCTATTTCAACATAGCTTGCATGAGATTTAATCCGTACAAAGAAACGGCAAGTGATCATGCATTTGCTCATGTCATGTTCGGAATGGAATGTTGTTACGAGCGAGTAAAGAAAAATGACAAAAACAAATGATGACACATTAGCACACTACGGAGACATGTGTGCATTAATGGCAGTTTTCAGTTTAAGAATCGCCAACTTAGGTAACTCTTGAACATTTTTTTCACATGCATATTTCTTAAATACATGAAGAGTTTTTAAAAGGCTGTTAAAAAATACATGATTTTTTAATCATAAAAAGAGATTTTTTTTTTGTCTGCAAAAGAACATTTTTGTATGGTCTCATGTGGATGCAGGTATTTGCGCCCCTATTTCATCACTATTTCTTGCCATACATGTCATAGGTATTGACCCCTGTTTCATCACTATTTATATTTTATCAAATGTGTCTTTTATTTTATTTTCCTGTCATGCATGCCTCCTTTTTACTTTTTCTCATGCATGTCCTCTTTTGTTTTCTTATATATAGGAGAATAGCGCAACATATCATCTTTATCGGATTTTCTCTGCATTTTCTCTTTTACTTTTTTTATAGCGGACATCCCATCTTCATTGGGTCCTTTTATTTCTTGTCATGCATGTCTTTATTTACTGGGTGTCTCTAGCCAATTTATCTTCAATTTCATGTCCAGTCCTGATTTTCTTGAGGTGTTAATCCCAATCTGAATCAGTACCGGTACGAAAAAAAGACGGAAAATGCATTGTGGATTAGCATTGCGGCTTAGATAGTATTTTCTAAATTGTTAACAGGTAAAATAACATCATATTCAGATTCTATAATTTTTTTAAAAATTGTTAACAGGTAAAATAACATCATATTCAGATTCTAGATATTTTTCTAATCAAATTTCATATATAACATGTCAAATTTGAAGTCGGTTTAGAAGATATGAGTATTTTAAAAAACATTTGATATGTACTGCAGGTTCATTGTCAAAAACATTAGGGGATTTTTTATAAAATAGCAAAACAGACTAAGAATACCTATTTCTTTTATTAGTAGGTATATAAAAGGAAGCTAACTCACGCATTGAGTATCTTGCTTCTTTCTTTCTCTCTTTCTCGTCTCTCTCTCTCGTGTAATCTTGCCGGTGGTTGGTCTTTTTTGAAAGAAAACTGATGATGTGAATATGAACTAACATTCTCATTCCTGAGAACTTGAATCAGGACACCCACGCCAGACACCCTCGACTGTATTGCTCTCCACGAACCCTCGCTGGGTGGTGGGCCTGACCTAGTTCGATGGCGCCTCGAACCTTCGGGCCAATTCTCCACCAAATCTCTCTACCTGGCCATCGCACCATCTGCCGCCCCCCTCCCTCTCTCGATGGTGTGGTTCATCCGCTTGCCGCTGAAGATCCGTATCTTCATGTGGCAATGGATTCGTGGCCGGATCCGGTCCGGGGTGGAGGTACGCAAGCGCAATGGCCCGGGCACTGGCCTCTGCCCACTCTGTGGGGTTCCCGAAGACTCGAACCACATTTTCTTCTCCTGCGTGTCCGCCCAGTTCCTCTAGAGCTGCTTTCGCGAAGTGGTCGGTGGAAATTGGTGCCACACCAACTTCCCTGACTTATTTGACGAACTCCAGTCGTCCCCCGCGGCTTCTCGCCACATTAGGTGGCTTGAGATTGGGGTCCTCGCCTGGACCCTCTGGACTGTTCGCAATAAGCTCGTGATTCAGCGCACTCCTCTTCGTCAGTCTACTGACTCTCTCTTCAAACTCTCGGATTTCTTGCAGTTTTGGCGGCCGCTTAGCAGTCCCCTGGACCGCGACGCCATCTCAGCCTTCATCGCCAACCTTCGATCGATGGTCGTCCGCCTGTCGCCGCCGCCCCCGCCGCCTCCGCCAGAGCCGGACTAGACATCCTCTTCGTCCGGCATTTGCTGCCTTTTTTTATTTTTGTTTGGGCTTGTTGAGCTGTGCCCTCAGCAGAACCTGTGTACTTGTTCGTGAGACTTGGGTGCGTGAGTGTGTGTGGACTTGACTCTGTTTGTATGTCCTTGGCGGTTTGCTTTATTTATAAAGCGGGGCGAAAGCCTTTTTCGGTAATCAGGACACACTCACTTTCTTAGTTCGTGTGTATCATTACTCCTATATAGGATGCCGGAGTACCCACCTCTTGGGGAGCTTTGAGGGCGAACAGAGCCTTCGCACTGTCCGTTTCCGGCTGGCGTCCGATGAGGGGCTCTTGGGGGCTCTCCGCGCTGTCTGATCTTCCCCGACAGCGCGCGCCAAGGAGACCCACCTCCACGATCCATGACGGTGGACCGAGGGTGCGCCCTGGGCCACCGTCATTGGGCAGCGGAGCTCGCGCGTTGTCTCACGCCCGACTGGTGAGCTGGACCCACCTGTCGGCGACCTCGTTCCACGCAGGGCCGGTCCGGTCGCGATAGGTGGGGTGTGTCTCACACTTGCGTGAGCCGGTGCATATGAGGCGACCAGTCAGGCTGGCCAGGGGTCTATGTTGCGCCCGCGGCACCGGTTGGCCCGAGCTTTGCATTCGCGGCGCCGTTGTCGGGTGGGGGCCAACTATCAGCACCGTTGAGGGAAACAGAGAGTTTACATTGCAATCTCGGTGGGACCGATCGCTCACTTTGGTTAGACCGAAATGTTACGAAGGGAAACATAGAGATTACAATCCCATCTCGGTGAGATCGAGATCCCTATCGGTGAGACCGATTTGCCTAGGGTTTGTGGCAGTGGCTATGACATTTGAACTCGGTGGCGCCGAATAAAAAGAATCGGTGGGACCGATTTGACTTTGGGTTTTGGTCATATGTGGATGTGAGAAAGTAGTTGAGGGTTTTTGGAGCATATCACTAAGCACTTGAAGCAAGAGGCTCATTAAGCAATACCTCATCCCTCCTTGATAGTATTGGCTTTTCCTATAGACTCAATGTGATCTTGGATCACTAAAATGTAAAATGTAGAGTCTTGAGCTTTTGAGCTTGAGCCAATCGTTTGTCCTTAATATTTTGAGGGATCCACTTTCATCATCCATGTCATGCCATTCATTGAGCTTTCCTGAAATATTTGTCTTGGAATAGCATTAGCTCAATGAGCTATATGTTGTTATGAATTACCAAAACCACCCGGGGATAGTTGCACTTTCAGGGGAACGTTTTTTTCGCGAAATACAGAGGCCCTTCCGGTGGGTCCCAGCTATCAGGTGGAGGAATCATTATTTTGCGCGTAATAAGGAGGCATTTTCCTGTGTGGGCCCCTACTGTCATCCTCTTCCGATGGTTGTTGTTTGTTGACCATGTTGACCTCGCCAGGCCAAGAGCACAAGCATGATGGACAGGGGCGAGGCCTAGGAAGAGAACCACCCGGAGCCGGCGAAGCCACCGCAGCGGATGCCCATGCTGAGGGGAGAACGAGCGCTGACTGGTCGGCTGCGGGGTGAGGCTGACGTCGCCAATAACAGGATGTGTGGGTGGTTAGAGGGATGGCCTGGCGGCAGCACAGCCAGTCCCGCGAGAGTGAGCAGGCAGTCCCGTCGGCGCTAGTTTGGGCGGCTGGAGCAGGAAGATCAGAGATTGAAGAAGCATGACGGCCGTTGGATGGACATCCAACAATCACTGCTGTGTGTTGACTAAGTTGACAAAGCCTTGCGTACGCGTCAAAAAAAAATTTAGGACAGCGTCATCGTCAACCTAGTAGGCCCAGAAGTCAGCCTCCAAATCTGTGGAAAATAGCATACAGCCCATTAGCCATTATTTTCAATAATTTACAGCCCATTTGCTAATTTTTAAGAATATTTGAAGCCCATATTCTTTTTATTAGCATTACAGACCATATATTCTGGGCACTGCTAAAAAAATTCAACAAAATTTTGCATATTTCGGTGGGGTCCGAACTCTTTTAATCACGAAATTTCGAGTCACGTTAAAAATAATTTTCAAAAAATTATATCAAAATAAAATTCAAAAAACAATTCTCCGCAAAAAAATGAATGAAATTTAGAATCTTAACTAGCAAGATGCCCGTTTGTTGCACGGAACATGAGGATGCATTTGTATGAGTAGTTTATCTTGTGGGAGAAAAGATGATATTTTAATGTAATTGCCAGTTGGCTTTGGTTTTTATAAGAGTAGAGAGTAGAGAAATCCTGAAAAAAAGATATTTTAATGCAATTGCCGGTTGGCTTTGGTTTAAAAATTTACAGCCCATTTCTTACAACTTATAGCCCGTTTTGTGGGGAAGCCCATTTCTTACTACTTACATCCCTACTCTTCTTGAAAGATTTGCAGCCCAGCAGGGCTGAGAAAAGCAAATAGGCCTCGGTTTTGGTATTCTCCAAAAAAAAGAACTGGGCTAGCCAATTTCAGAAAGAAAAAATATATCAACTGGGCTCGTCATGTGCTTAATAAAAGCGTAAGCGTGGGCTAGACGGGCCACAGCCCCGCACAGCGCGCAGTTGAGCTCCGTCTCTGAAACTGAAAAGCAATTGGGCGAGCTGCTGGGTCCCTGGTGTTATCCGCTCGTTGTGTAATTTTCTCATTTATTGACTACATTGACAATGGCGTGGAACCTAGTTGTCAAACAATTAGGAGGAAGTATTTTTTGGCTTGTAATAATGAGGCACCTGCTTGCGAAATGCAATGACCCTGGTGGGTCCCTACTGTCAGCCTCTCCACGTATAGTCATCTCCTGATTCCTCTTGGTTGTTTACCATGTTGACAATGCCAGACGGCGGTGGGCACAACGAGCTAACCAAGGCGGAGAACGACGGCAAGGCCTCGGACGGGAACGAACAGCAGCCATGGAAGATGCGGCAGTGTAGTGGCAGGTGGAGGGGAGTACGAGGGCAACAACATGCAAGTCAAGCATACAAATGGTACAAAAAGCCCAAGGATTAATTGTTCATCAAATTTTTAGACAAACCCCAGATTGAACATGACAGTAACATCTAAACCCACTACTCTTTTTTGCAGTCACAAACAAATGGATCGGTCTGATCCATAAAATCAACATCCCGTGCAAAAAAATTTATTTCAGGATGTCTACAACTTATTGTAAATAGAAGCCGAGCACGTTTAGAAGCCCATTTGTCCACCTGAAACTTCTTTTTTTGATGTTCAACATGTTCGTCCGTGAGAATCTCTTGTTGTAAAAATTAAGCCTCATGGACAATAGTAACCTCGCATTCAACAGGAAGAATGTGACAAAGCTTCTGTTTGCCTGGTTGGATGCATATCGTCCCATCGTTATTGTCCTCAAATGAATGTCATGAGAACTGAGAAAATCCTTGTGCTTATTACGCCAATGATTGGTTATATGTTTTTCTCCATGTGCTTCTGCCTAAGTAGACATGAAGATTGAAAACATTTAAGGTCTGAAAAAAGAGTATGTTGAAAGAATGACAACTGAACAGTTAATTCTAGTACAATATATACAGGCTTTCAATGTGCATGAAATCATCACCTCTATGTATAAATTCTCCAGAGATCGAAAGCATCGCAGCAAGCCAATAATTATGTCCAGATCAAAACTATACATTCTGATATATATGATCTTGACAGAATCCAACAGCATTGATAGGCTATCAATGGATGAACTTTTCATTGAGCATATAACATAATATTAGTACCCAAAGTGTACTCCAAGATGATATAAAACTTATGCGCACAAATGAAAAATGCAGCATATGATTACAAATGTGTAGATGATAATATACGGTACCTGAAAAAGTGAGGAGCCAAACACCAACTCCTTGTGATTATTAAACGGGTCATGAATTACACCCAAGGTCTCCAGTTTGGGCGTAGAGACGACAGTTATTTCTGAAGGTGTATAACAATTATGAGCAACCTTTCAAGTGAAGGGGCATCTTCGATGATGAGCTGATATCCTTTAAAACAAATTCCAATGCTTTTAAGGTGAGACGACTTTACTTGGAGACAACTGATAATGATTTCTATTCCCAAAAGAATCAGCAAGCGCTCCAGGGCAGGGCAACTGGAGTGGATGATGCTGTGCAGTGAGGCCTCCGACAGATGAACCACCACAAGCGAAAGTTTTTTTAGCAGTGGGAGTCAAAGCATTTGTACCAGATTGTTTGGTAGATGGCACCGGGCGAAGGTGGCGGTGTGGAGAGAGGAGGAAAACTGCGAGATGGACAACGGTGGTGTGGGCACGAGTTCTTGGTATTTTCGTGGTATGAAACTTTCGTGGTAATGGTAGAACTCAAACTGCTGGAGTTTTCCAAATTCAGGGGATGTCAGCCAAGCGTCCACCTTGCCGGGTATGGACAGCAGGTAGCTTGTTGGGATGCAGAGGCATTGAACGGGGCCCTGCTGGTGAGAAGAGACGATGGCTCTGAGGATATCAAATTCAGGAAGGATAGATATCTGACGACAATCGAGATTGAGGGGCGCGGTGCGCCATAGAGGGCGCCACCGAGTTGAGAGGACTTGTGTGCGGCAGCAATCCTTGGTGGGGAGAAGCGAGATGATCTCCTCAAGGATGATACCCGGGAGATCGCTGATGCGGTCCACCGGAGATTCTACCGGTTC
>NC_041381.1:341173127-341192996 GCF_002162155.2 Triticum dicoccoides | reverse complement strand
GGTGCGGGATCTACAACCGGCGTCGCCGCTGGCGGGAGCCTCATCTTCTTGGCGCTGGGGCCAACCGACTCCATTTTCCTTGTGGGCGTCGCGCCGAGCTCATGGGTTTGAGCAGAGTAGCCAGAGACGAGCCTAGTGGCAGTGCGAGTGGGGAAGAAGGAGGGCTGGGGATTTCTGTAGGAGTGGAAGAAGAGGAGCAGGCATTTTCTGTATGAGTGAGGAAGAAGGTGAGCGGGGTTTTCTGGACGAGCGAGGAAGATTGGGGAGCGGGGGGAATTGGGTGGGGAGACGGAAGCGGGAGAGCGAGCTGTTGTGTTTATAAGGCCCGCTGTACTAACTACTCGCTTTTTCCCAAGAACCGCTCTCTTCTTTTGTGTTGCTGCATTGGAGCTGGCGCATGGGCTTGGCTGACTGGCCATGCATGCAGGATGCATGTGCCCGCCGGCCACTGCATGCGCCTGGTTTGTTACTAGGCCTATTTAATAGGGTGGTTATTGTGGCACCCCGGCTCAGAGCGACCGGTTTACCCTGCATTGCCAGCCCAGAGACCTTGTCTTTTGGCAATGCACAACATGGTACAGAAAACAACCGCTTTATTCATGCTAGCAGAACATAGTACATATTACAACAGTTAGCGAGGCCAAGCGGCACACACGGTGGGGCTGAACAATAAAGGGGCCTCGATCATGACAACTACTCGGCAGCAGAACAACGTCGTAGCGGGACTCCATAGCACAAGGACACCGACGTGGACACGGTCTAGACTCGGACATCACTCCTTTCCAATGGGACTTTCCTGAAATCTGGCATGACACGCGAGGTCAGTACATTGAATGTACTTGCAAGCTCACAATAAGCATAAACAAGATGACAGGCAATATTATGATATTTATCCAAATTAATCAACAATGCAACTATATATATATATATATCCAACATGCTGTGACAATGCTCAATAGGTACTCATTCTCTCGACTTGCTTACCAGGTGTGACCAACAAAAATAATATTACCAAAACATACTCGTGATCCTTACGACGATCACAACCCGACCATCTCATGGCCCGTGATCCTTACGGCGATCACAACCCGACCAACTCATGGCCCGTGATCCTTCCGGCGATCACAACCCACAACTCATGTCCAACTCAACACGATGACCTTACTGTCATCCTTAGTGCAATTTTAGTGTGCATATTTATTAAGTGTTGACCCATGGTGTACCTTACTTTCGAGCGTGTCCATATCCGTGGACTCGACTATCGATAGATTAAATACACTCTGCAGAGGTTAGTACACTGTACCCACACTACGGAACCCATGGCCTCACTCTCCTATCCGAGTGGACCAACAGCGTTCTGACAAAACCATTTCACTGTCATGACACTCTCCCGGCCCCTCCGACTCAGACCCCACCGGGCTAGTTCTGGGTGGCCCCGTGTCTACCTCCAGACACCTCGACCACCGTTGTGGCCACGATCCACACTGGGATCCGGTACCAAACTTAACTTAACAACGGGCTCACAAGGTTATGCTTGCCTACCGGGCCAGGGTACAGCATGCCCATAACCTTCCCTAAATTGAGGTACCGACCAGAGGCACGACAATGAAACGCATTAAGGTCGTCCCATACTGGCAAATGTGGTTGCACTGGGAAAGACTCGTTTCAGCGGCACCACGACCCGGTCAACAACATGTTCAAGTTGAATTATTAATCAGGTTCAACTTTAATGTGAAAAGAAAATAACCGGTGTCATACTGCCATACCATGCATCACTTAACATATGCATCACATAACCGTGCAAAACTGCACCAACTACGCTCCCAAAGAGCCAACATAAACTCATGCTACTATACTGGTTAAAACCTCTCTTTACTCATACCAGAACTATTTCTAACAATAACCATCATTATACCTCATGCAAAATAATATTTAAACTACTCATCAAATTCTATGACCATATTATTTATTTAACTCTTGCAACTAGTTCTCATAATCTAACCAGCAATATTTACTTCAAACATACTGAAGTTCAAGAATTTTAACATAACAAGCATATAACAGAATATATTTATTATATAACTAATTTAAATGCATCAATATTCATAAGTTCAAGTATGAAAATCATAAATATTGAAGTGGCACCATGAAAATGTTACTGTGGCTTCCTTAGTACTGATGAGGTTCACAAGGCTCCTGGTGATCCTCAAGACAAGCTGGTTCGTCGAAAACATTCAAAAACCACAAAAGAAAATATCAAGAAACCTTCTGAAAATTTCCAGAAAATCCATATAGCAAGGAAAAATCCCATCTTTTGGGAGCTGTTAGATTTTTGGACAAAGAACACAATGCAAAAAGAATCACTGCATTTGGAATTGTAGAATAAAAGTTATGGCTGTTTGAATGCTACTAGAATTTAAATGAATTTGAAAAAAAGGAAATAGATGGGGGGTGACGTCGATGGCATATTTTCCCGGGGCGCCACCACTCATATCGCTTCACGTGCGTAGTGAGTGGCTGACTAGCGGGCCCCGCTAGTCAGGCCGGAGGGAGGGGAGAAAGAAACAGAGAGGCGCGGTGCTTCGCCGGAGCTTACGCCGGCGTTGAGGCTTCTTGGAGGAAAACTAGAGGGAGGGATCGACGGAGAAGGCTCTTGCGCACCTGCCCGTACCCGTAGCGTGGCTAACGGTGACCGGACGGTGTTGGATTCTTCCTCGCAAGCGGAGGCAGACCACGGTGGTCGTCGGAGATGAGGAAGACGGCGGCTAGGGGCGGCTTCAGGGGCTCTAGCTTGGCGCCACTACTAGGGAAAACCTTATACACAGAAATTTAGCAACAGCGCGGGCCAAAAAAGAGCGCTAGTGCTAAATAGCACTAGCGATTGGAGGAAAACCGTGCTACAGATACAACTTTAGCAGTAGCGCGTGTAGTGGAAAAAGCGCTACTACTAATATTCCCATTGCTAGAATGATAGGCTACGCATAGCAGTAGCAGGCTTGGAGGAAACGCGCTACCGCTACGTCATAAGTAGCAGCGCGTTTCCTAAGAAGAGCGCTACTACTAACGGAAATAAAATAAGATGAAAAACAAATATAAAAGTAAATGAAAATGAAAGAAATAGAAAAAGGAGAAAGGAAAAAAATAAATGTAAAGCAAAATAATGAAAAAGCGAAAAAACGGAGGAAGGCATAGCAGCAGCGTGTGTTTGTAAGAGGCGCTATAGCTAACGTAGCTGTAGCGCGTGTCCTAGACCCCCGCTATAGAAACAGAAAAGTAAATTAAAAAATGAAAGAAAATTACATAGCTATAGCAGCAACGCGTTTTGCAAAAACCTCTATAGCTATCTTAGCTATAGCGCGTTTTACCAAACGCGCTACCACTAATTTTGACTTAACCAAAAAACCGTTTCCCCCCGGCCACCACTTCTCCCCCAAATCCCTCAACCCACCCCGCGCGCCGCCGTCTCCCCGATTCGCCGTCGCCCCACTTCGCCGCCGTCTCCTCCCGACGTCGACGCCACCAGAGCCATGCGCCGTCGACGCCATCGGAGCCGCCCCCAACGCCACGGAGCCGCGCGGCCTCGTCAACGCCACCGGAACCGCCGTCGACGCCACCGGATCCTTCCTCGCCACAACTGCCTCCCTCGCCGTCACCGTAGATGCCCCTGCCTCCCTCGCCGTCACCGGAGACGCCCCTGCCTCCCTCGCCACCACTGCCTCCGTCGCCACCACCGGAGCCATCCTCTGTAAGCCCCCACCCCTCCTCTCTCTCTAATGCATAGGTTAGCTAGTTTAATTAGGTTAATTATCTAGGTTAGGGCAAAAATTTAGTTAGGGCTTTGACAGAGAAGTAGTTAGGTTAACTAGTTTAATTAGGTTAATTATCTAGGTTAGTGCAGAAATTTAGTTAGGGCTTTGACAGAGAACTAGTCAGGTTAACTAGTTTAATTAGGTTAATTATCTAGGTTAATTAGTGCAAAAATTTATTTTGGCCTTTGACAGAGAACTAGCTGCGTTAACTAGGTTAATTAGTGCAAAAATTGAAGTGGCCATGTTATATCTTTTCATTGAAGTTGTCCGATTGTGCCCAAGTGGCTTTGTTGTTTCCAGGGAATGATGCTGGGTGACCTATGTTTTGCCGGAATGTTGATTCATTTCTGTTTCGGCAAATTCGAGGTTCTCGATTTGTCCACTTTTTAGCAAAGGTCATGCCGAAATTTTCCGTGAATTTTTCCATGACTTGTGCTACAAACTAGGACATATCGAGTGCCCGGGATTTGCCGCACCAGGAAGGAGTCAACATTCCTGCAAAACAATAGTCCTTTTTATGTCATTATTCATTTTATTAGGTCTAGAATTAATTGACTAGATTTAATCATAGGAAACATGGCTAGCAACGATGAAGGACAGGGTTCTGGTGATTGCGACGACGTCTACCGGGCGGTAGACGAATTTTTAGGCTTACCGACAATCAACCGATGTTGTTGCTGGGCCCATCGGTGGCATTGGGGACTGAGACCGACACGCAGACCGGTGCTGAGACTGAGACCGATGCTGAGATTCAGACCGGCATCGAGACCGGCACTGAGACCGGCGCTGAGACCGGTGCTGCCTCGGGGAGCGGAGCCGGTGTAGAACCGAAAGCAAAGAGGCAACGGGTTCCTAACAAACTCAGGACTACTAGACTGGTGGTCACGGAGGTGGACGACAGCAATTTTGAGCCAAAGGCGCCCGAGGAAGCGCGCGCGTGCTACGACAATCAAATAGGCTGCATCATACGGACAACCGCCACCATCAACGATGAGAAACTAAAGAAGATAGAAAATATGAGGAGCTCCCTCCTAAAGAAGTTTCACCAGATATTCTTGTTCCCGGGCCAGAATGAGAAGGATTATGAAGATCCAGACGAGGACCCGACAATGAAGAAGATAAACAAACACGCCATGACCAAGTTTAGCGATGCGTTGGCCTCCTGGAAAAATTGAGTGAAAGCAAAGATCAACGACGGGGAACCCTACTCCGAGATTGTAAAGGATAATCCGACAATCACGGAAGAGCAGTTTCAAATATTCAAGGAGGCTTGCGAGGCCGAAGCTGCCAAAAAAGTCTAAGTACATGAAGGGGCTTCAAAAGAGGAACATTGGGAGCCACCACCTCGAAAGCCGTAGTTACGGCGGAAAGAGGTCCAAATGGGCCAAGGAGGACGCGGAAGCCGCGAGTCTGGGCATCCCAGACCCCTTGGCGGATTTCACCGTCCCGCAGGAGCATGACATCCTGAGGGCCCGGCACCGTTGGGACCCAGTGAAGAAGGTTTACGAGACAACACCGGTCATTACGGAGTTCATGAGACTGCTGGTAATTTTAGTTTCTGATCAATTCGACTGCACACATTAGTCATATTTGTAAACGATCCTTGTGCCTTTTGCAGAGAGAGCAGCACCGGATTGCGGCCGAAAGCGACTCGCCGTCTAAGGCATTGGCGAGGCCCAAGTGGGACACTCCATTCAACCGGGCGTTGAACATATTGAAACAACAACCTGTGGATACTCGACCGTCGTATGGACGCGTGCACAGTGCCGAAGACGGCGCCACATGGAAGAAGTACTACCGTGAGACCACGGAGGAGAGAAAGGAAAGACGGAGGTTAACTGAAGAAAACATCGACAAGAAGGTTGAGATTGCGGTTGAGAAGAAATCATCTCAGACAGTCGCAATAGCAGTAGCTGCCGCAAAACAGGCAATTGCAGATATATCTACTTCCTTGGTGACGGGCGTTTTCACTTGGACAAGGCAAAATCTAGAAAAAATTATAGAGGACTTTCCCCTTGCTGACTTCTTGGGAGCACCTGCTCCTGCACCGGCTCCCGTACCTGCTCCCGCACCGGCTCCCGCACCGGCCCCCGCACCGACTCCCGCACCGGACGTGCTCGGTGGTGCCTCCTCTTTGGCTGAGCTCGACGCCCTCACGATATCTGTCACACCGGCCCCCTTCAATATAAATGTATAATCTCCCGTTTTCATTGTCTTTCGGATGTCTCACGTCGCAGACTTTTCTTTGCAGGTCGACGAAACCCCGTGCACCATATTGTACACCATCGGCGAACAGAAGGTGGACGTGGGGAAGGCGACGATAATGGAGCCGAAGGAACCATTGTTCCACAGCCGGCTGATCTCCCCGAATGTCTTCAAGGTTTCTGTGGCCAGTGTCAAACCGGGCCACGAGAATTTGCCTCCTCTAATACTAGTGGGGGATGACGACAAGACCCCGCGGCGGCTTGGTGATTGTTACAATGGGTGGGTCCTGTTGTGGCCAAAGAGTCTGCTTCGTCTGGAGGCGGCCGGGAGCACACCCACGAGCACGCAGCCTTAGCAAGGTATGAACATCAACACCCCACCTACCCAATTAGCGTCGGGTTGGGTGATAGCGGACGGGGTAAGCAGGTGGCGCCATTAGTCGCTGATGACGTTGCCATGGATGAGGATGAGGATGACGATGGCGCTGAACAGTATGTCTATACTGGCGCCTCCTCAGGGTTTGAGCGTCATGAGTTGGTGCCTGAATTACCGTCTCAACGTATTATTGACGACCTTCCGGTAGTAAAGAAGTCTAGGAAGAGAGCGAGGAAAGGCAAAAAAGCTGATTCTATGATCCAGCCGCCTCAGCAGCCTCGGCTTCAGGACCGTGTAGATATCCCCGATGCGGATAAATGGCATATCCGCGGTCAACCAATCCTACCTGAAACAACGCTACGGGCCAGATTCGGCGATCTAAGGAGACTTCATGATGATGTGCTGCGGGTAGAGAAAGGCCTCATCGCCTCAAAAGATCCAGGATACCCACTCTACGTGGTTAACGTTCCGCGGCAAATGTCGTACGTCGACAGCTTCCCCGCGGATAAGTTCTTCCTCCGATTCGGTTACATATTCGACATGTTTCACGTGAAGAAGCTGGATTTTACGTTTGTCCGCCTTTATGCCTTGCACATGAACTACATCATTCGGCTTGAGCAGATACGTCATATCTGTGTTGCTGACCCGTACTACATGCACGAGGGCTTCTTGGGAGTCTGTGCAGAGCAGCGTGAATACGCGAGGGATTACATCGTCACTTTCATGCTCGCCAATAAGGACAAGGAGGCGATTCTCGTGCCTTATCATCCCGTGTAAGTCATCCGCGCTGCTATCCTTCCTTCGATTTCAATAATTCATTTGCACAGTGGAGGCTAATTAATTTGAGGTGTACTTATTTTGCACAGTGGCGGGCGCGCCGTCCTCATCATCCTCTACCCCCGATTCTCCCACGCTCTTTACTTGGACTCGTCAAAGAACATTCACAAAAAGGATTACACCCACATCAAAGATGTTCTCGACAGTGCTATGTTTTACTACCAAGCAAGGGGTGGAGAGGTTAGGGACAAGAAGAGAAGGGGCGGCAGGGCCGCCTTCAGCCATAAGACCGACTTCTGCTGCATCCAGCAACCGAACGATTCTCTTAATGATGGATTCTGTGTCCTACACCACATGCTGGAGTACAGACGGGATCACTAGAACCTTCACATGTCACCTAGATCTGGCGATGCCCATATTCTGCAATGGGCAAAGGACACAGGAGATATCGAGGATCATCGACTTCGAGCTGAGTTCTATAACATCCAGCGTGAACTTGCCCAAATCATCATGAATGAGGTCGTCGGAAAACAGGGATGTTCTACGCAGAAGGACAAATGTCGCGGGAAGACGTCCGAACATGGATAGCCTCTCAGCGTCTCGACATGAAGCCTTTCACTAAGCTCGAGGACTATCTCCCTGACATGGATGGATGGCACGACATGATGGAGTGATTGTCGATATATGACAATGTGTCCGTTTAGTCCATACTTTCTTTTATGACAAAACTTTGAGTTATGCACGGTGAAACTTTATTTGTGATGTAATTAAACCGTCCTCCTCCTCGACTAGCGAAAATCACTCTAGTTAGGGCATTTTGGGTACGATAAACTTTGTTATTTGTGCTTATGATATGTTGTTTCTATTTTTGCCAAGTCTGTCTCTTTCTGTTGCTCAACTATATATGTTGCATATCATCGACTCATGTGATGATGCAGGTGCATAGATCATAGATGGCGAAGAAGTGCTACGCCAGGAGTATATATACGACAAGTGGCCGGAGTGTCAGGTCCAGGTGTACCATTTTTCGGTTTCCGAGCGACAGGCAGTAGTTAGTTTAGGTTCACGCTAATGCGAGAGAGGGATACGAACTCATGTACTCAAAGTGATAGCTATTCTCGCTTATATCATTGTTTAGATGGACGACGATGTATTTGCAAGTAATCGAGACTTGTATCGCTATTTTCGAGATTGATGACGAGAGACCACTTTGTGTTGGATGATGATTATGATGATGACATGATTTGATGAGACTAATTGTATGTATATGCTATGATTACATTTGTATGTGGATGATATGCTAAAGATTATTGTATAAAGCCTATTCAAATACAAAACAAATAAAAACAAATATGCAGGAAAAAAACTAATAAAACTAGTAGTAGCGAGGGGGGAAATTTAGCAGTAGCGCCGCCTTACCAGTAGCGCTTCCCTGTAAATAGCGCTTCAGATAATATCAGTAGCGCCCTTTTTCTAAAGTGAGCTGCAGCGTGGGTCAACAAGCGCTACTGCTATACGTTAGCTGTAGCGCCTTATTAGTAGCTCCGGTACCCGTGCTACTGAGAGGGCCAAAACCTGCGCTGCTGCTAGGCTTTTCCCTAGTAGTGCGCGTTAGCTTCACGGAGGAGAGGCGGAGGCCCTGGCGGGGTTGCCTTGGCTTGGGGGTGGCCAGAGCTGCAGGGACGATCCAGAGGGGATCGCCGGCGAGCTCGGCTCGGGGACGGCAGCCTGCGGCCTGCCTGGCCGGGTTGTGGCTTCTAGTGGCTATAGGAGGGAGAGGTGGTGAGGTGCGATGCTCCAGGAGGCTGCGGAGGTGGGTTTTTATAGGCGGGGCGGCTAGGAGGACTCGGGCTCAGCCGAAGGACAGCTGTCTCCGACGCCCGGCGACGAATGGTGCCAGAGAGAGAGGGGGAAGGCGATGAGGGTCACGCGGGAGCTGTGCACGGACGCGGACGAGCACAGGAGCGATGAGGAAAGGGACGAACACAGTGCGCGGGCACTGTGCCGTTGGCCGAACCGTGCCCGTGCTCGCTGCGGCGAGCTCCGGCATCGACGAGCGGCAGGGAGGAGTAAAGGGGGTGGAGACGAGGATGATGGCGAGGGGAGACACGCTCTGGCTGGCCGAGCAGCGGGCACGCACGCCACAGAGGCGCTGGCGATGCGCAGAGCGCGCGTTTGGCATGCCAGCACCCTCGGACAAACGCGGTCACCGCGTGGACCGTGACATCAGGCCACATATGCACTAACCATGATGTCTGGCATGTAGTCCTTAGTAAACTTAGGTGTTACCACGGCTTGGTTTGTTTCCAGGTGCAGTAGAAGTGAAATGGTGAAGAGGTTAAGTTATTGGACAGAAACTTTGAACAGTTACTGTGGTCAAACCACAGGTATTCAAGGGCTGAGCTTTGGGGTTTTACTGACTCTTACTAAGGTGAATAAGCACAGGGAAAACCAGCTACATTGGAGCTAGTAAAAAGGTAGTTGCTGTAGAAACTACCATTTCAGCACAGAAGTGAAAATATTTTCTGTAGCCAAAATACTCCAAAGAGTGGTGAATTTTTTTTGCTCAGAAATGTGCCCTAGGGTCCAAAGAATATTTGGGATTTTTCTCAGGATTTTTGGGGCAACAGAAATGAGGGTTGCTTTGGAGGTCAAAGAGTTTATCTAGGGTTTAAGAGGCAAAATGAATATTTTTCATTTAAGAAAAATATTCCAAGCAATATTGTTGGGTTGGCCAGGGGTGAAATGATGGATAAGAAGAGGAGAGGGGGCACTTGGGTGAAAATCAAGGGATACCCAAGTGATCAAGTCCAAATGGAATGATTAAAAACTCCAAATCCAAAACCAACTCAGTTGAAAATCAAGCAAACAAAAGAGGGCAAAAACCAGGCTGTGACAGTTATGGAGTAAATTAAGGAGATTTATTTTCTCTATGTGCATCCACCAAATTAGAGGATGTGGTACTGGATGCAGACACTCACATTAAACTAACATTCAAAAGAACAAAAGTTCAGCATGTCTATGCATCTCAACGATTCACCATACTATAACCAATACAAAGCTGTGAGAAGGTGTGGAAATAAAGAAAATCGGTCGATGCTTCTCTGAGCAAAGGGCCTCCCTGCGCACGCATTAATTTCCTGGGCATGCTTGTTTCTTCTCAATGTTGCGAGCACTTTGAGCATGTTGGCAACTCCACAGCTAGCTAGCTGCCTCATCTTGCAATTGATGCTGACACATTTGCAGCAAACACATGAGGCAATAGAGATGACTCAACATGGGTCCGTATTGTGCAGTTCCCCTGAAGTCATATTCATTGTCCTGAATCTGAAAAGATAGGAAAACAGTAGCTATACTTAAACGGTGTTGCAAAACAGTAGCACATATCAATAACTCGGCATGACAAAACACGTTCATCTGGACAAAGGGGATACTGACCTGCCTGAGGAAGATTATATATAATTTCATAAGTCCTTGGTTGATTTCCACCTTCGGCTGCACTGCTTGTTTGCTCCTCCACACATGACAGGATCGTTCCGCACTGCATTCAGCAAGTCAACGTACGAATAAGCTAATTTCATCTTACGGTGGTCATTGTACCTAGTTACGAATGTAGGAATACCCGGAGCACCATGAGGTTAGCTGACAGCAGGTAGATGCAGCCATATAAGTTTGGTGCAGTGCTACCAAAATTGAGGTTTGTATCCCTTCCCGTTATGAGAATTCTTCTTGAAGTTGGTAGAATGTGACGGCTTGTTCTTTGCATCAAACTTGCCTTTCCCCTGAGATTTGTTCTTGTTGTTTTGGGGCTGGTTGGGCTGGAAGTTCTTCTCATGTACCATGTGGGCACTAGAAGCTCCCTCAGCGACCCGAGCACGTTTGTCTTTTGCTCTCGCCTTTCTCCTCAAAATCAAGAGTGCTAATGAGATCCAAAACAGAAAACTCATGTCTCTTGTTTTCCAGAGAAGTAGCAAAATCGTTCCACGAAGGTGGAAGCTTGGCAATGATGGTCCCAGCAACAAATTTGTCCGGCAACACACACTTAAAGTACTCAAGTTCCTTAGAGAGTGACTGTATCTCATGAGTCTGCTGAACAACAGAGCGCTCATCAGTCATCTTGTAGTCACAGAATTGCTCCATGACGTACAACTCGTTGCCAGCGCCCGAGGGCCCAAACATGGCCTCAAGAGCTTCCCACATGTCTTTGCCGCTGTCAAACGACATATATGAATCCACAATGGAATCGTCAAGAACACTCAGCAGGGCGGCTTTGAAGAGGGTATCCATGTTCTGAAAAGCTTCCTGCTGTGTAGGATTAAGATCGACCTCAGGCTTACCCTTAGTGGCGTCATAGAAGTACATGATCTGAAACCAATATACTGCTCTTGTGCGCCACCTTTTATATTGCACCCCCTTAAAAGTAGGTGGCTTCAAAACGCAACAAAACCACTCGGAGTAAATTGCCTGTAATCAGGTTTTTGGATTGGATTGTTGAATATATGAGCAATTTAGTATGAGATTTAATCCGAATCAGCAGTAAATAGATCATGACGACAATTGCAAACATCAAAGTAATGATGCGGACTAAACTAGGAGGACAGAATCACATACTGTACAGCGGGAGCAGAACCGATGTAGTTGATGTTGTCACTCATGTCATTGATGAAGAGGTTACCAAGGTCGGGGAAGAAGGCTGTCGTTGAGGAAGTCGTCGCTGGCAGCAGTCACAGGAGTGTGCACCCCAAAAACCTGATCGCCCCTCTCCCGTACAGGATCACGAAAGGTGGAGTTCGGAGGACTGTTGTCCCTTCTCACGGTGCACTAACCGGAAGGAGGGCTGGAGAAGAATTGCGTGGCGGCGCTAAGATCTGGAACGGTGCGAAACCATATGATACAGCGGCGGATAGGGCAGAGCATGTCAGGTCGGTCGTGCGAGTATAATAGTAGGCCTTTGGCCCCCCAAACCCCATGTCCAAGTCAATAATAGCTAAAAAAAGTCAATAATAGCCCCGCCAAGGTTTGTCTCAAAAAACGGAGTAATTAAGGCGTTCGTTAGTCCCTTATAAATACAATATCATTAATAATGGCCCCACCTTTTATCTCACAAAGTATGTTGGAGTACAACCGGCTACACGTTTACAATCCGCTTCTCTTCTCTCTCCTCTTCTCTCTCCTTCAACTAAGCACAGATACTATATTTAAATCCTTATAGCCTGCTTATGTCATCTAATTGTAGTACTTGCTCTAAAGTTACTCTCCATTGTGTAGTCTGAAATGCCGGGCGTGCAGCGGGCGGTGCCCTCGGTCGGCGTGCTACTTCAACGGCGGAAGCATTGAGAGGTCGCGTCGCCCTGACTTGCCATCAATATGGAGCGGCGAGCTCAGCTGGCGCCAGGCAGGAAGCACACGCGGGAGGGGGAGAGGTTTTTGTTGGGCCAAAAAGGTGAGAAGCCAACTTGGGATCTGTCCGGATGGGGAAATATCATGTGCTCCCATACTCTGCATATGACACTAGTCTATGTTACTACTCCCTCCTTTCCGGTTTATAGAGATGTTTAGAGTAACATAGTAATATGTTACAGTATAAGTTACTCCCCACTATGACCAGCCTTGGCCTCTCCCAGTGCTCCACCATGTATAGCTGCAAAGCCTACCACGTAGGCATAAAATATGATGTGGCACCAATAAACTAAGCACCTATGCATTGAAGACTTGAGTTACTAAGCCATTTAATGCACTTAGCACCTCATCTAAAGAGCATTAATAGTATAGCCAGCTACTGGCTATAAGCCAGTGCCATGTCATCTACAGCCCATCTTATGGTCAACATGTACAATAGTAGATCAAAAGAGTGTACTACTTTTTTTTATTATGTGGCCCACCTTTTATTCTCCCAAAATGCCTAGGAGCACGTGCTAGAGCTGGCTCTTCACGAAGAGCCCGCTTACCTTCTCTCTCCTCTTCTCTTTCCTCCAACTAAGTAGAAATATACTAGTTTATTCCTTATAGCCCGCTGACTCAGCTCTATTGTACTTGCTCTAAGCACATCTAAGCACTTACTAGCACCCCCTTGACCGTGGACCTTTACGGTGTACGTCACCTTGTGTCTCATAGTTTTCCTCGTCATCATCTGAGTCCTAGAAGATCTCACCCATATCATGCAGAAGGAGTAGAGGCGACTGGGGACGCACCACCACCACATCGTGGGCACTCCGTATGTGCTCGTGTGCGTGAAGTGTGCGTGTTTTTCCATCGGTGCTAGCTCTAAGGCCGAGGCTGCGGTCGTTTTTGTCTCCGACTAGTAGTTGAGCAACGACGACAAAGAGGTGCTGCAAGAGATGCGTATGCACCGTTGCGTGCGAGCTTCGCCGTAGCACGACGAATCAGACGTCACCGCGGATGGCGCAGGCCTCCATGTAGCCGAGTGTGTGCGCATGCATGTGTTATTCATGTGCATTCTGCGGCCGAGCATGTGTGCATGCGTGTCTTGTGTACGTGCATTGTGTGCTCCATGCTGTGTGCGTATGTGCATGAGTTGGACCGGATGGAGTTAGTGCGTTGGCTTGTGTACATGCGTGGTTGCATGCATCCTATACATGCGTGGCTTGTTGCGTGGTTATCAATAATTCAATATGAACTACTCCCTCCGTTCCTAAATATAAGTCTTTCTAGCCATTTCAAATAGACTACAACATACGGATGTATGTAGACATATTTTAGAGTGTAGATTCACTCATTTTGTTTCGTATGTAGTCCCTTATTGAAATCTCTAAAAAGACTTATATTTGGGAACGGAGGGAGTATAAAACATCTTCAACTTAGCATCCTGATGTACCGTTTCTAGTGGTTAGCGAAAAGTTCATGTTCTTTTATTTGTTTATAGGTGGGCAGGCGGCAAAAAATAGGGGAAAACGTGCAAGGTTCCTTGCAGACGCTCCACCACGAGGTTCCTTGCTCCTCCTCGATCGTCGAGAATCTATGCTCTTCAACTCTTTTCTTTTACGAGAGCTTTGTCCATCCTTTTCCCAACACGCGAGACATCTAGCATCAAGGTTCACGTGTCATGCAAGAAAATGGAGATAATCAGATAAGCAGTGCGTATGTGAGTCGTGCGGGGGGAAAAGCGGGGGAAACCCTTTTTCGTAAGTGAGTCGTGCACTTCGATGGCACCTACGCAATATTTTTTCTCCTCAATGGCACGTGAATAGTGCACGTACTCAACGACGGAGCACGGGATGGTAGCAATGACATGGTCAGCCCTTTTTTGGAGAGAGTATGTACTACTAGTAAATAACTTTGATGTGTCCCGTCAACTCGCAGAACAACGAGAAGCTTGATTACGCCTTCCCCCTCGCCAACGCGTGCGCGGTGGCTCGTAGCACGAGGAGAAATTTTTGCTTACAAGCGGTGGACGTGCAGCAGTTCATTTGGTGTCAGATTGCCAGAAGCACTACTGTAGAACCATCGACTTCCGGAAGAGGCGAAGAGCCAAGCGCAAGGTCACCTACTAACCTTAAGGCTAGGCGTAGTGGGAGTAACATAAGTAGGGGTACCTCCTTTTTTTATTCTAGAAACAACCACACGCGAATATCAAGGTGTTGGTTACGTAGAACAAATTTCCTGGAGTCCGTGCTCAACCCTCCTCTATCTCTCTTCTCAGCCAGCCAGCAGATGCGCGGAGCCCATCGTCTGTTTGCTCACATGCGGTCCCACATGTCAGTGAAAACGCAAGAGGACCCACTGAACCTGCACATATTTCACCTCTACGTGCTGGTGATGAAAAACAAATCCAATAAAGATCTTCGGTGGCCGCTTTTGGAGTTACTCAAGAGTAGTAAGATTCTATTTACAGTTTAACTCAAGATGCACATCACGTGGCTTCAACTACCACTCTATTTTCTTGCATGACACGACCTGGATGCTGGATGTCCCACGTGTCAGCAAAAGGAGGAAGAACCCGACCAAATCTTTGGTTGTGCTCTCGGATTAGACTAGTTGTGCTAACTTAAAATTTTTATTGTGTACTCCCTCCGTTCCAAAATACTTGACTTCCATTTGTCCAAAAATGGATGTACCTATATACTAAAACATGTCTAGATACATATATATTTTGACAAATAGAAGGCATGTATTGTGCAACGGAGGGAGTAGAATGGATGCAAGTTTTTGTATTGGGAAGAAGAGTACATCCATATATTGATAGAGCATTGGAGTTGGCCTTACAAGTGGGACCGCAGTTGAGGAAACCGACTATCGGCAAACCCCACCTTGCCCGCCGCGCGATGGCTGAGTTAGAGAAACGATGAGGTTGAAGAGATTGCTCTAGCACGGACTCCAAGAAATATGGTGTCAGATGGAAGTCGTGCTGGTGGCGTGTGCCGTACTCCTGGACGTGAATGCTTGTTCTGGCCCATGCCACCCTACTACTCCTACTACTTACTATATAGTACTAGTATCGAGGATTCGAGGTGCTGGTTATGTACAATATGGCTACAGTAAAAACACTCGCACGACGCGTGAAGCATGTGAAGCTAGTACAAATAGTGTACTATTATTGTTGATTGGCCTCATCCGATAACCTGTTGCAATGCACGTACAATTATGTATTCAGAAAATATTTTTTTGCCTCATCGCACCACTCACTCAGAGAAGCAACTCGGAAGCCATTCATAAATTTAGTAGTTTATCACACGCATATCATTTTATTACATACAACAGGTCATCAACCCACATCGACAACGAGGATACATTATAAATACTAAAGTTTTCATCACACAACAAATAACAAGCAATGAAATGAATTCAACTCAACCAATCCTCGGCGTTGGAAACGCTTGCTTTGAACCACAAGTGATTCTCTGGGACAGGCCATCTATTGTCGATCTCGAGACCAATGCAGAACCACCCAAATGTCTGAGGTATAGACACAGTTGCTTCTCATAAATGGTACTAGTAACGTTGTGTCAACAACAGTTGGATCGCCTTTCACCATCATCGGATAGTTTTGTCCAAGGAAGAGCGAGTTTTCTCCAAGACTATCAATTCTGTACCAGGGAGAAGGTGTTGGCGCTAGCACACTAGTATCCATCTCGAATACCATGCAACGGGTGTTGGAATAGGTCCGGAGAGTGCGACCATGGGAGACAACACGTGCTCCCTCAGTAGTAACAAACTCAGTGCGCTGTATACACACAAGAAGATGTGATCCATCATAATTAGTTGCTAGGCGCCACTGAGTATATACGTTCTGCTCGTCCTTATGCTTGTGATCATCACCATCGTCATCTCCCCCTTGGTTATAAATTTTTTCAAGTATAGGTGGTGGAATGTTCACAGGACCTTGGAAACACAAGAAGAAGGTTAATTAGTAAAGTGAAACTTGCTAACTCGCATGCATGTGGATGAAACAATTATAATTACGGTGGAAGACAAACGTACCGAAAGTATAAGGATTCCATGCAAAAACAGTGCCACGAGTGGTGGCAGCAAACACAAGGCCCTCGTATTGAATTGCATCACAGTACACATCCGTGTATAGAAACTGATTTTTGAGCAATATCCATCCAGTCGAACCACGAAGGACGACAACAAGCTTGTCGAAGATAGCAACAACTTCATAGTTGTTGTAATTCCAAGAGCGGTTGGGAACTCGACAAATTGCTATCTTCCGTAGAAGACAGTCACCATGATCGTATTTGAACGTGCGTACAATACCGGTGTGCTCAACCTCTGGGCAGTTTGCTGAGATTTTTGGAAGTGGAACCCGGTCACGAGTGTACACATTCACAAGTTCCCACTCGCAGTTGGACCCAATAAACAACCCAATCTCCATTTGTGCCTGCCCAATCCTTGCCCTCAAGCAATGGCATCTTAACATCATACGTATCATTATCAAGCGGCATCAACTTGCACAGGGCGAGGCCTCCGTCGTCCCCGCGCCAGTAGTCATCAGGGTCACGGCGAAGAAGATAGGGGAGATCAAACCGCTCCTTGACTCTTGGGTTCCTTGTAATGCTATTATTAGTTGAGTCGAGAATGGGCTTGAACGAACCTGCCATGCTAGCCGAGGTGATGATGTCGCACCAATCAATGAGTTCCTCCACCACATCATCTTTCAGATCGGGGCAAGAATAACGGGGTCGTTTCCGGCCTGTTCCCTCCATGGAGAAGACGATCAAACAATGGCAGAAGAAAGGGTGAAGTGCTGAAGGAAAATGGAGGAGAGGAAGAGCATGCGACAGCAGTTCTAAATCGAGAGGGAAAGGCGAAGAGTCGGTGGACGGTTGCCAGTTTGCCACGGTTCACGAAGAGGTGCCCCGGGCTACACGTCCGTTCGGAAATACTACTAGTAGAAAAGGACTCGCCGTCGTCTCACTGATATGTTGGAACGGGACCACATGTCAAAGAAACATGGTGTGTAATTTCTCGTGCAAAATGCGATCTGGCCGCGTTGGCCCGAGGTGCCGCATTAGTTTTTTTGAAAGTTTGTCGCATTAGTTATCGACCTTTATTTTTTTAACATGCAATCTGAATGGATAGCTCCTGTGGTCATCACACATGAGCGGATATAGTGATGGTTGATTCGCCCGAGCAACTTATTACTATGGGAATATGGGAGTACCAACGGATTCAAGGAACAGAGAAATGATGGTTGCTTCGTCCGAGCAACTTACTGTGGCGAAGGTGGGGCTCTGTGATTTGACTGCTCACTAGTCATTACTACTGCGGCGCAACGACCGGGGTGAATCTTTCCCTGAAGTTGTGTTGTGCACTCAATATTGTTGCATGGCAGGTGGAGCCAGATGAAGGATGTCCAACATGTCGGTGAAACGAAGTTGAATTGTTTCTGGCATTGCTATCAATCCTTCAGGATTTGTTTATATGTACGCATAACTTTGATGAAATTGTACTATGATGCTATGAAGGTTTCAACTTTGGTTCCCGCAGGAAAAAAAGGGTTTCAACTTAGGATTCATGTGTCTTGCCTCGAGATTATCTCGTTACAACATTCCATCAAATACAAATGAAACTACCATGGCTAATGCATCTCAATGGTTCGCAGATCAGCGCCAATATTCACATCACAACTGAAGACAAAGTTGTGAGAAGGTGTACAAATAAAGAAAAAAAATTATAATTGATCGATGCTGTTCGTAGGCATGGCTCCATTTCCTTGGCACAGTGTTCATTGCTTGGCAGCTAGTTTCACCCAACTCTGTAGCCAAAAAAGAGGTGTATGAAGGACACCACAATCCGATCATTTTGTGCAGCTCCACTAAAATTGAGCGGACCATCCTTGTTTGCAAAGATATCCAGTCAGTGTGATTACAATAATAGTGGAACTAGATGATGAAACATAACACACATAAATAGAAGCCGATCACCTCTATGATCTCTCTTTAGGACTAACTTCTTGTTGGAGAAGATTAGGCACGGAGTTGGATGAGGAGGATAGCAAAACCAATCTCCCTTTCCGCAGTCCCACAGAAATGTAAAAACTTTGGCCGTGTGACATTTTGGCGGAACTGCACAAAACACTCTTCAGAAAAGTGATTTGTGCAGTTCACCAAAAGGTTGCAATAGCAACGAGGCGAAAATGGATAGCCCTGTTTGCAAAAGGAGGTCGAAAGGAAACAATTACTGCCCAATAACACGAGTTGAAGACACATACGCCGACAAAAAAGAAGCATGTTCCATGTAATAAGGGAAAGATAGCACATGGTGGTTTATCAAAAATGGTTTGAGGACAAGATTGCAAGATGGAAAGTACGCCAGCCGAGATAAGATTTTGGCAAACAACTAAAGAAGATCCACATGCAGCAACGTGGGAAGATGGGAAATGGAGCAAGGCTGGAGGAAGCTGTACCTAAGGGTCGTCGGGATGTTACTAGGAGGGCGCCGTCGGCCGGGATCTGCCCATACTGCGGCAGTGAGCAAGTGGCGAAGGCCCTACCACGCTGAAGCTTGGTCAGAGAGAACGGCGGGTACCGCAGATAGGGACGTGCTGCCTCAACGCCATCGAACGGAGAGACGATGCACATCCTCCCTTTCCGCCGGCGGACGGGATGCGGCCGGATCACTGACCAACGCTGAGAGAGAGGCCACAGCGGCCTTGTGTGAGATGGTGCGACGAGAGACAAACCCATTTTTCCATTTTCCCCACGACAATCGTTTTATATTCTGTACGTTCCACTGAGGAATATATAACTTTATTTATTGCTAACGAGTCAAGTCGAACTTTGTTCCGTCTAGGCGTGGTACCCGACCCTCCTTCGGGTAAACAACCACTAGACGCGTCAAATTATCACGTGGGCTGCCTTTTCATACAGAAACGAACTCCACCGTGTACCCGCACGGGTGTGGCCGGGAACGAGACGTGAGTACGTGCGTACTGCGTGCACTTCTTCTTTAGGTGCAGGTACGTACGGGGGTGGGTGTGAGAGAGATGGTTTGTGCGAAACAGAGGCAATGTGTTGATGATATCTCAATCAGAAAAACGTAACATATGCAATGTGTGTGAAACGAAGTCATGGACGTGAGATATCGATAGAATTGAAAACAAGGATGAAGTGTGTGGCTGCGTGATCGATAAAGAGTGCCATCGAATTTGTGTTTGCCCACGTCAAAGATACAGGGCGATTGTCCTACTAGAATTTGAGAGGGCAGAGGTGCAGTTTTTCTCCGTGGCATGGATACCTACCTA
>NC_041381.1:341169979-341172814 GCF_002162155.2 Triticum dicoccoides | reverse complement strand
GGAGAGGGGGTAGAGACCGATCGACTAGTATATGTGTGGGGAAGGAGAGAGACCTAGCTATATGTATTGAGGGAGATTGATCGACATCCATGGATATGTGTAGTAGAGGAATAAGGTTGGGAAAAAGACAAAGGTGGAGCGTCGGAGGGTTGGTGGTGGAGTGGCGTCTCACAAATGGTAGGAGAGGCCTACTAGACAAACGGAGGGTATGAGTGAAATATCAATAAGAGAGGGCGGGGGATGTCTGTCTGTCTATGCACGTGCGTGTGAGAGACGGGTCGGGAGGTATTCAAGGATGATGAGGGGAGAAGATATGGTTGTGGTAAGCATACGTAACTACATAGGAAGATCAACCGTCGTGTGTCCGAGAAAAGGAGAGACATAACTAGTGAGGTAAGTGTATCGGTGCTTGGTGAAAACGAATTATAGTCGACCTGGATATATGTAGGGAGATCAGTTCATATACACGCCTGCATGTGTTAGAAGCATATAAGCTCTGGAGAGGCAGACATGGGGAGAGGGTGTGGCTAGGAGGTGGTGCGAGAGGCCTACCATGTCGAGGGGGGAGGAGTGTGCGAGTATGTGATCAATGAAAAGAGGGGCGGGAGTGTGCACCTGCGTGGAATCGTCTTGGACATATGGGGGCATGGACGGTGAGAAGAGAAGAGGGGAAGTATATTTTTTTGTTGTAGGCACACTTGGCTAGAGAGGTATATCGACCAGTGTGTGCTGGAAAGGAGCCGGGGGCCTACACACACCGCTGGTGGACGACCTAAAGAGAAATAATGAACGTGCGCGATGGAGGGGACGCTAAGGGTGTGTGAGAGGGGGGCGGGTGTGTGCATGCACGATAGAAATTTAGCGCTAGCTAGCTACAAATAGAAGAGGATCGTGAAGGTGTAAAAGACGAACAAAGATCATAATTCATTATAAAAAAGTGGATACGGATACTTGAAGAAGATATCATAATGTAGAACATTGATTATAATTTGGGCTAATGTGTGGCTTTTGCAACTCAGGTCTAAATACTTGTCATAATGTAGGGGGCGGGGCACTATACTTTGTGTGATAAACACGGTGTACGCATGGAACATGGTTTAGATTATGAATATATAGTTAGTACATCAAATGTACTATTATTTGGAATCAACACCAAGTGTATTCAAAAAATAGACTTCGAGTTCATGTAGTACACATAGTTCATATCTATCTCTATAGTAATCATGTGGTGTGTTATTAAGGTAATACACGAATGATGGTTGAAGTTGGCAACAATCATGATTGTAGATTCTTATTGAAATAGAGAAACGAATTCAAATTTAGTTCGAATTGCAGCGGTAGTATAGACATTTGGAATGCACTAAAATGTTGGTATGAGTAGGTTACATGCATTATACAGCAAGCGAAAAAATTTAATCGGACATAACATGGATTCTTACTCCCTCCTTCCATCTATATAGGGCATAATGAGATTTTTAAGACCGCCTTTGACTATTGACAAGATTAATAGTACATGACATGCACAATGTGAAAATTATGTCATTGAAAGAACCTTTCACAGACGAATTTAACGGTGTGCTTTGTGTAAGTTGCATGCCGTATATCATTGCTCTAATATTTGGTCAAAGTTAGCATCGAAAAACGCATTAGGCCCTATATAGATGGAAGGAGGGAGTAGCTTTGAATAGCATTTGTATAGTAAAACGGGGCAAGACTCTCTCTTTGTGTGGTGTGAATAGTTTTATTTTTTTTGTTTTCTTTTTGGTTTTGGGAAGTGCGAATTGATTTGGTACGTACAAGTACAATATTACTACATGTTAGGCTTGTCCCTAAAATTCAACCTGCGTCTTGTTATATCCCGAAAATTTAGATATCATGCTCCCAAATCTGGCGCCTTCACAACCCGCGCCTTGCTATCCCGAAATTACAACGCGCGCGAAAACTCCCTCCAGCTGCCAACTCCCGACATGTGAAATCCCCCTTCTAACCCTGAGCCGAAAGGGCCGCTAGTTCAAATCGGTGGGGGGTACTTTTGTAACACACCCTACATTTTGGACAAGCGCGTCCCTAAGTCATGCTTCACCCCCTCCCATTGCCCCCATTTCGCCATTCGAAATCCCAGGCCGCCATAACCTCTCCGCTCCAGCCACGAAACCCCACCCTCCTTCGTCCGCCACGTCACTGCTGCCCAGACGGAGCCTCTTCCCAAGCTGTCCCTCATCCACCTCCTCGGATGAGGATCCGTCGTCCATCTCACCGTCCCCCCGGTTCAGCCGCCCCGTCCTCCACCTCTAAGGAGCTGCTGCGACGATCGCCTCATCTATCGCGGCTGCTCCATCCCCACAGCGCCGCCTTAACCTGCTCCATCAGAACTGCAGCATCCTCACCGACTCCTCGGACGAAGCCGAGGCCAACTCGGAGCCACCAAAGAGGTTGTACACTCATCGCATCGCACCTTCTCCTTAACTCGACCTCCCGGCACCGACGGTGCTCCATCCCGCACCCCCATGGAGTGGCTACCTTGAAGCCGGCGCCACGGGCGACATCTCCACGGCGGCTCTCCCCTAGTGCGAGGCCCCTTCGGCGGTGGCGTCCATACTAGCCGGATCTGCTGCTGTTGCTCCGGCTCTCTCTTGCTCGCTCGCGCTGCTGCTGCTGCTGCTCCGGCTCTCGCTCGATCGCTCGCTCGCCCAGCTACTGCTGCTGCTCTCCCCCTCGCTCGTGCTGCTACTCTGCTCCGATTAAGCCACACTTCAGTCGACTGAATCGACTTTTGGGTCAGTTGATTTTCAGGGGTTGGGGGGGGGCTTGTTGGAGTTAAGGAAGAACCACCCG
>NC_041381.1:341138293-341169773 GCF_002162155.2 Triticum dicoccoides | reverse complement strand
GGAGAGGTACCCCACTATCTATCTTAGGGTTCAGGGTGGGGGGCGGGGGGCCTAGAGGGCTGGCCGGGGCGGTGGTGGCGAGTTGTTTTGGGGCGGCGAGGCGGTGCTGGGGCCGGCGGTTCGGCTAGTGGTGGCTGGCGGCTCAGGGGGGTGCAGGTTGAAGATGAACTGTAGGCCCTCCCTAAACTACATGTCAAGTGCCTCTCTGCTACCATTCCGTTCAGTTTCGACAGCAGCATTCAGATTCCACAGTAAATTTCAGTTTCGACAGTTAAGTTCAGAGTCAACAGTTTTTACCTCATTTGTTGTAGTCAGGTGGTTTTTGGTGCTGTTAATTTTGCATCCATTTTACATCATCTATTGGAGATGCTATTAGAATCCCACTTGAGATTGATGATGTCTGTCTTGTGCTGCTTCAGCCTTGACGTCTTACGGCTCACCGGAGCTGCTCCAACGATAGAATGATCCATCATAATAGAGCAGTGCCCTGGACGCCGTCTACAGATTCCTCAAATCTTCCTCCACACCTCTGACAGCCACCTCTGCCTCAACTGCTTCAACGACCAACCCAGTGATGCTGAGGTCGACACGGCTACGGCAAAGAGGTTGTACACTTGTTGCATCACTTATTACTATACATTCACGTCGATCCATTAGGGCTATTTTGGTTCAACGGAAAAACATAGCAATAGGGAATTTTCCAATGGCACTCTACTATTCAATTATTCATGCATTTTGTTGAAAGGAATGAAGCAAAACATCCACCTGGACCTACTTTTCAAAATCCTATGCATGAAAACAAGACCAAGTGCATTAGTGCCAGAATAACGTTCTAACTGTACACGCTTTCACTTTATTTTGGCCATGTTTCTTTGCATTCCTCTGCTCTTCCAATTCCTATAAACCAAACACCCAAGTTGATAGAAATCTTGTGTTTACAAATGCTCTGTTTACCATGTGCATTTTCCTATCCTATTCCGGTGTTTTTCCTATCCCTGCGTTTTAAGAATCATGCAAGCCAAATGAGCCCTTACAGAATTACTTCAGTTACAGGTACGTGTCGAAGGGAACTTTGTGTGGTTTGTCCTGCTCCTGCCGCGACGTCGTCCACCTCACCTGAGCTGCTCCATCGACAGAAGCATCCACCAAACTAGACATCACGACTCCTAACCGTCTTTCGCCGCCTCAGATCTCCTTCCCTGCCGCCGGCACCCACCGCAACGGCATCACCACCATCGACTCAGCAGATGAACCTGAGGAGTAAACGGGTCCACAAGAGAGGTCGCACTCTTTTGTTTCTGCTTATGTTATGCATTGCTTAAACTTACCTGCTACTTATCATCCTGTTCAGCTCTTGGACTCCCAAGTCAGGTCCAAATTAATGTTCAAACTTGAGTTCTAAATTAGTTGTGGGGCACATATCGAGGCAGCAATGAATAGTATGTCTGTCTAATATCTGGTTCACCTAGGGTATGCCTATGTTGTTCATCTTGGGTGGGAAACAAATCGTAAAGCAATCATCATCTGTCTTTTTATTAATTTAAAGCAATCATCAGCCTGCTATCATTATTTTTGGATCCATCCACTGGTTGTTACCATCACTCTAAATTACTGCATGCTCTCCTTACATAATCTCACCATATTTTTTTCGTATGCATGTCAGATATTGTACACAGTCAAGATGAACATGTAGAGAAAAAGAGAAGAGTTTTGCGCGGCAATACAATGTCATGCAGACATCGCTCCATGGTGGGTTCAATGGCAAACCCTCCCCACTCCTCTCCAGATTGTAACCCAGAGGAAGATATCTGTTCTGAGGCGGATTCAGACGCCGCTGACCACTCCTATTTACCCCCCAAGGTGTTTGCTCTACCTTGACATGATGATGTTAGTCATATCATGCATATGTTGCCTTGCAGTGCCTACTTTTGACATCATATATGTCATCTGCTTAGTTTATACATGTTCTGTAATGCCATCTGTTTAGTTTCTATATGATATATGGGAGTTATGTAGTCTCATGTCTTTTAGCCAGCCATAATATATGTGAAATGTGCAATGCCATCCTGTTTAACCAGGCATCATATATTTGAATGATATCTTGCCCATCCTTTTCTTCATTACATTCCCATTTGTCAACAATGTTTGTACATTAAATGACTCTTCCTGTGAATCAGCCATTTGGGTGGGAGATGGAAAAATCTAGAGTGAAAACAAGGCCTTCAGAGCAGACAGTGCTACCTGTCGAAGCAGATCTCTTGTTGGGTCCCGATAGCTCCTCAGAGATGGATTCAGAGATAGATGACCAGTCCTATTCCCCCACTGAGGTGTATGCTCTAACTTGGCACAGTTATACTGCTCATATCATGCATACGGTGTCTTGCATTGCATAGTTTAGACATCATATACACAATATTCAACACCATGTTCTTAGTTCAGACATCATATCGAATGCCCTATGTTTAGCATATAAATCACATATGTGAATTAGATGATGCGATCCTGATTACTTAGATAACATGTAGGTGAATTATGTCATGCAATCCTGTTTAGTTATTCATCATATCTTTGAATTATGTTATGCTATGCTATCCAGTTTAGATAGACATCATATATGTGAAATTATGTCATGCTATCCGTTTTAGTTAAACAATATACATGTCAACTATCTCATGCCCTCTTTTTTCCACACTATCTATTGCATCTGTCTCTCATACAATGTCTGTACATTCAACTATGTTTCCTGTTTATTAGCCATTTGAATTGGAGCAGGTGATGCCAGTATCTAGCGGAATAAAAACACGGTCTTCAAATAAAACAGTGCTACCTCTTGGTGGAGATAGCACCCCGGTTGTACATGCACAAGAACCAGCCCTACCACACATAACCCAAACTCTCGCAGATTGTACCCCTACTGCGATGGACAGAGAACCAGCTTCACCCAATCTAACCCCAACCCCAGCCGATAGTAACCCAGTTCCTGTTGACACAACACCATCTCCACCACAGAGCTCCCAAACAAGAGCAGTTAGTAAGGCAGCTCCAGTGCCCAAAGGGCCAGTACTATCACGGCAAACCCCAACTCCACCAGTTAGTACGCCTATTCCTGTGGAGGAAGCACAACCAGCTAGTCACAGTTTAGCATCTATCGCATTTGATGTTGTTAAATCGTATGTGCATATCTTCCCATCTTGGAAATATTATACTGAAGATGAAGGAAAATGCCAGTTGCAGGTGTTTGTCTAGGAGTTATGTGTGAGTAATATTATTCATGGCAATTACTTTGCTTCGTCCCATACATCCTACCTCCATGATGGTTATAATACATCAAATTTTCCCATTTTCTCTATAGAGAAGGACCGATTTGGAAACTCAGGATGAGGTAACCTGTGCTAATACCTCTGCTATCTTCAAGAATGCTTGGTGGCAGTATCGGAATTACCTGAAGAAAACGCACTTCACCGGCAAAGAAACTCATCAAATTCCCTTACGTTCTCCTAAGACACATTTACTGGACGATGACTAGGAACGCCTTGTTCTGTACTGGTCCCGAACCAAGAATGTGGTAAGGTCTATGAGCTCATTTTCTATTTTTCAGTATTATATTCTTGCGTCTTACTGTACTCTGTTCATGTAGAACAAGTGCCTAAACCTGAAGAACAACTGTTCTAATTTAAGATTCCATTGCTATCATAGTTCAAAAAGCGCTAGGCGTTAATTGTGCGTTTTGCCACCGCCTTGCGCTTTATTGACCAAAGCGCATGCTTATGCGCAGTTATGCACAGATTAAGCGTAGTTATGCGCAATGTGTTTTCCAACGCCTAGATCCTAGGCACGCTTAAGCGCTCGCTTAGGCGCGCCTTTTTTAACTATGATTTGTTTGCTCTTGTATCACCGTATTTACTCATACAAACTTATTTTTAAATTGAAGGATCCAATCGAAACTCCAATGGCACAGCAGGTATGTTCACGCATGTTTCTTTAACAGGTTTGCTCTTATCAATAGCTCTTTTGATTTCAATTTCAATTGTGTATACAGTTGACTTTCATATCATGCACATTACTAGCATCACAACAGAGCCAATAGTGTTGTTGTACATGTAGACCCGTGGTACCCATTTGAAATCTTGTTGTGCCGTGTAGTTTCCCATGCTTTGTATTCTTTCACTGCTACTTTGTCTTGAACTGATATGATTTGAACCGTGTCTCTATTTTGATTTGGCAAGACAATGCAGTGACCATAGGACATAGATATATGTTTGTTTGATGCTTTTATTATGTACTAGTACTTGGCAATAGAAGACTTGGTAGTTTAATCCTGTCCACCTTACTAATGAACTGGTTCACCGAAATGAGTTTCATATACTAGTACATGCTAAACTTGTTATGTGTCTGCTTGTTTCTTCTTTTAGAATGCTGACAGAATATTGGGGAAGAGTGCCTTATTAAGCAATGGTAAAGGAAGTAATGCAGATAAGGTTTAGGATAGTGACACATCCTTGTTGGTCTCCAACAAAGCTGATAAAACATCTAAGGAAGACTATCTTGAAGACAGTGAGACAACCCCAAAGTCCTGTCTTGGTTTAGTGTTCGAGTTACTGGCCACTACCGCTTGCACAAGCTATTCAAACTCACTGTCTGAACCCGTTTGGTTTCTTGAGTCTCAACTACAAGCTAAAAGACATCGATTAGCTGTGCTGCGACAAGAAGCGGAAGGACTGCGGAAGTCCCTGGAGCATTCAGATGCATACTTTCTGGTGCAACAACAAGCGTTGGAGGATTTTAGCGCCAAACAGGACAAAGCTAATAAGCTTGCTAAGCTTATTGCCAGCATGGTGGATACCCAGGATAATGTTTCTTGAGCTCTTCTGAAGTTGTTTCAGTTATGCTCTTGTTTTGCTGCCGCGTTTATTTGCACTGGTGGCCAATTTTGACGGTAAGTGTATGTAATATGCTGCTTTGTTCCCTATATTTGCACTGGTGGCGAACTTTGATGCCCAGTGGATGTAATATGTGTAATAGCGGTAATAGGCTAGCGTTAATTGCTTGCTTATTTATTTCCTTATTGTCTTGTTTAGTTATTTGCTTGTAGTCACTGCAGTTCTTTTTCTGTGTTTTTCTAGTGGCCACAATAGCCTATTTTTGGTAACTAGGCCAAAATAATCATGGCAACACACGGACTATTGTAACCATGGGCCTCCTGCAAGCCGTATGATCCACGGGCCTTCTTCCGGCCATAGGATCCATTGGCCTTCTATACGGGTCGTAGGATCCATTGGCCTTCTATACGGGCCTTAGGATTCATGGGCCTTCTACGGGCCGTAGGGTCCATGGGCCTTCTACGGGCTGTACGATCCATGGGCCTTCTATGGGCCGTACTATCCATGGGCCTCATACGGGCCGTAGGATCCGTGGGCCTTCTACGGGGCGTATCATCATTTCGCCAATCATGGGCCGTACTATTCGTGGACCATAACGGGCCGTTAATAGACCGTATTTGATAACTCTATGAAAACAGCCCAACGGGTTTTTTTGACATGAAAACGGCCCAACGTATTAACAGTCCGCAAACGGGCCGACTGTAACGACGGGCTGAATTTGGCCCACAAGCAGAAAATGACAGTAACGGGCCATATGTAACCGAATGCTGCAAATGAGCCCAAGAATCAATGGGACCTTAGAAGGCTGTGTAACGCCCTGGATCCAGCGCCGCCCCGCGCCTCCGGCCACCGTCCTCTCCCTCTCCTCCGGCGAGACTCCGGCCACCCTTGAAGTCCGCGCCACCGAGCCCCAGATCCAAATCCAAAACGGTTGACCTCGTTTTCTCCATCGTCTTTATCTGTGATATTTTATGCCATGTTCATCACATCATAACTCCATGCATACTGCTCCGTTTTGTGCGTGTAATATGTCAAAATGTTTATCATGAGATGCGCTTCATTTCATTCCATTGTGCCATGCTTGTTTGGATCCATCTTGATGCCCTAATCATCGTTGCAAGAGTGCTATATGATGTTAACCTGCTGAAACTGTTATAACTTGATGATTTGTCATTTTTGTTGCATTTGATGTGTGCATCTTATGAGCTTGAGCTCTACATGTGTTTTGAACTATGACATGCCATCTTTACAGTGGTGCAATCCATGTATTTTTGTGAGTCTTTTAGTGAGTGCATCGAGCTTGTTAAGTAGGGCATTTGCTGTTGCTGTTTTGCTAGACTGATTCTGCTATATCATGATGCTATGTTAACCTGCTGCTAAAAGTCATTCTATGCATAATATGGAGATGTTCACTAAGGATGTTTTATTATACATGTCATGCTCTATCCATTCATGCCCCTGGTTGCATTTATATCCTGCTGTAACATGTTGTTATCTTGCTCTTAACTTGCTAAATAATGTTGCTGTCAGTCTGTTAACATTAAGTTTAATGTTGCCATGATTGTTTTTTAGTGATCCAAGCATGCTATGAACTTGCGCTTGCAATGTTTAGCTTCACAAATACGCCAACTTACTGTTGGTCACCTTTCCATGCCATGTATTGCTTTGTGGTGAGTTGTACAAGCTCACCAACATGCCTACTTATTGTTGTTCCTGCCATGTCTGAATCTGTCATATAATTTGCCATGTTTACATGGGTGCCATCATATTTTCTGTGTCCTTTTTGGCTCATGGTCAGTAAAGGACTTTTGTTCTATGCAATTAGTAGATTCATGCCATGCCTTTGTTTGCCATGTTAAGTTCCTATAGCATGTTGTTTGATGGCTCTAGACATTGCAACCTGATGTTATTTCTGCAAAGTCTGAAACTGTTATTATTTGCCATCTTGCCATGTGTTTTGGAGCATGTTCTAGTGATTTCTGGAGATAGCTCAGTGTTCATGTTTTGTCATGCTTTACCTGTACTTCATGCCCATGCCTTTTGTTCTTACGTTGAGGTGCTGTAGCATATTGTTTTGGAGCTTGAAATATGCCTAGTTGCTGTTTTGGACAGCTTGTCCTTTAAACTCGTATAGAGTGCATGTGTTGATCCGTTGCTCCGTTTTGAGTGTGCTCTATATGAAACTTGCTTGATTTTGCATGTAGTTTCATATTATCATGTTTCATCCATGTTTTGAGGTGTTTTCTTGATGTTTGTATGCATTTTGCATCAATGCCATGTTTAACTTGTTTTGCCCATATCTTCTAGGCCGTAGCTCCGAACTAAATGAACTTTATATGTAACTTGACTAGAATTTCGTGTAGATTCTCTTGGTGCATCTTAACTTGCTGTTTAACAACTTGCACATCAGGTTTATTCAGTTCTGGACCAACTTTGAAACTTGCATATGAGGACTTACCGGAAATGTTATATGTTGTTTCCGGCCTCATTTAAACTTGCTTTGATGTGTTGTTCTTGTTTGCATCATTATTGCCATGAGTAGCCTCATCTAGTTTTGTTATGCATCATGATTGGTTGTGCATCATGTCATGTATATGTGTGGTGTGTTTACCATGTTGTGTGCTTCTTCTCGATAGTTCCTGTTTCGTTGCGACCGTGAGGATTCGTTCGTCTACGCTTGGTTCGGCTTCATCCGTTCGTCTTCTTCATGGACTCGTTCTTCTTCCTAGTGGGATTTCAGGCAAGATGGCCGTCACCTTGGATCTCAGTACTATCATTGCTATGCTAGTTGCTTCGTTCTATCGCTATGCTGCGCTACCTATCTTTTGCTCTTCAAGCCTCCCCAAATTGCCATGAACCTCTAACCTTTGACACCCTTCCTAGAAAACCGTTGTTTGGCTATGTTAACGCATTGCTCAGCCCCTCTTATAGCATTGTCAGTTGTAGGTGAAGTTGAAGATTGCTCCATGGTGGACAGGGTTATGTTGGGATATCACAATATCTCTTATTTAATTAATGCATCTATATACTTGGTAAAGGGTGGAAGGCTCGGCCTTATGCCTGGTGTTTTGTTCCACTCTTGCCGCCCTAGTTTCCGTCATACCGGTGTTATGTTCCCGGATTTTGCGTTCCTAACGCGGTTGGGTGATTTATGGGACCCCCTTGACAGTTCGCCTTGAATAAAACTCCTCCAGCAAGGCCCAACCTTGGTTTTACCATTTGCCTCACCACCACCTACTTTTCCCTTGGGAGTAATTAACCCAAGGGTCATCTTTATTTTAGCCCCCCCGGGCCAGTGCTTCTCTAAGTGCTGATCCAAACCGAGTAGACTGCGGGGCCCCCTCGGGGAAACTCGAGGTCTGGTTTTACTCATAGGATGTCTCATCCGGTGTTGCCCTGAGAACAAGATATGTGCAGCTCCTATCGGGATTGTCGGCACATCGGGCGGCTTTGCTGGTCTTGTTTTACCATTGTCAAAATGTCTTGTAAACCGGGATTCCGAGACTGATCGGGTCTTCCTGGGAGAAGGTATATCCTTCGTTGATCGCGAGAGCTTATCATGGGCTAAGTTGGGACACCCCTGCAGGGTATTATCTTTCGAAAGGCGTGCCTGCGGTTATGTAGCAGATGGGAATTTGTTAATGTCCAGTTGTAGATAACTTGACACCAGATCTGAATTAAAACACATCAACCGCGTGTGTAGCCGTGATGGTCTCTTTTCGGCGGAGTCCGATAAGTGAACATGGTTTGGGTTATGTTTGACGTAAGTAGGTGTTCAGGATCACCTCTTGATCATTGCTAGCTTCACAACTGTTCCTTTGCTTCTCTTCTCGCTCTTATTTGCGTATGTTAGCCACCATACTTGCTTAGTCGCTGCTGCAACCTCACCACTTTACCCCTTCCTTTCCCATTAAGCTTTGCTAGTCTTGATACCCATGGTAATGGGATTGCTGAGTCCTCGTGGCTCACAGATTACTACAACAACAGTTACAGGTACAGGTTATGCGATGATCATGACGCGAGAGCGATGTTTGCTTGTCTTGGAGTTCTTCTTCTGCTTCTTCTTCGATCAGGGGATAGGTTCCAGGTCGGCAGCCTGGGCTAGCAGGGTGGATGTCGTTTGAGTTTCTGTTTGTGTTTCATTCGTAGTCGGATGGTGCTCTTATGTAAGATGTTGTTGTATTCATGTGGCATTGTATGCCTTATGTATGTATCCCCATCTATTATGTAATGTTGATGTAATGATATCTACCTTGCAAAAGCGTCTTCAAGATGTGCTTCTATCCTTGGTAAGACCTTCGAGTTCCTTTAGGATAGGGTCGCATCTTGGGCGTGACAAGTTGGTATCAGAGCCTCGACCGACCTTAGGAGCCCCCTTGATTGATCGTGTAGTTGGCTGTTGTTGAGTCTAGAAGAAAACTTTTTCGGAGTCTAGTTATATCGGAGAGTAGGAATTCTTTTTACTCCTCAGCCCCTTCGTCGCTCTGGTGAGGAATCTTGACGTAGGTGTTTTGAATTACTCCTCTTCCCCTTCAAAATTTTCTTTAGGTTCACGTAGTTGGTTTCTCGATCGTTGTTCCTCAGCTCTTTGCATCCGGTGCATTTCTTGTCAAGGTGATTCGACCCTCTCCGTTTTTGCAAGTCCAATCCTCAGTTGTTTTATTTTCCCACCCGCCGACCCATTTTATTCTTGGAGTCGGAGTCCGTAATCGAGTATCCATCCTACTCATGAGAAGTCTTGCTTTCTTTCCTCAATGATTTCAGCCGGTGTTTTCTCTTCAAGATATTCGTCGGTTCCCCCTTCCAAGTTTCCTCTGTTTTCCCGCCCTCCCACCCTCTTCTTCCTGGAGTCTGAGTCTCTTTCGACCATCAATTCCATTCGTGTGGAGCCTCTTCAGTCCTCCCTCAATTATTTCAACTGGTGAATTCTCGTCTCGTTCGTCATTCTTCATCCCTTTCTTTTTCCGGTGCACTCAATTCAAGTTTTTCGGGTTGATCACATTCTTTTCCTTGGATCAAGTGTTCTCCTTGCTCGTTTGCCTCTCGCCAGTTTATCCTTCCTGAGTGTTCAAGACATCTCAGGAGATTTGTCTGTTTTCGAATTAATTCGAGGTTGTCACCTCATTCTAATATTTCAATTGTTCCGGTGCATCATTGTCAGGACCCCGACTCAATGCCACATCGATCTAGCATGTAACACCTCATATCACTTTGCGGCCTCACGCACGGTATTTCCACGGGTGTCGCCTTACCTTTGCCCGGGACCGTTTGCGCCTTTTGGCACACGTATATGATAGTGTCACTAGCATCCATATGATAAGGAGCCCGGGCTGACATGGCTAGTCGTAAACCCAAAGTGGCACAAACTTACAGGGACATGCATCCATGACCCAGCATCGAACGTGTCGGTCATCAGTGAGTGAATCCAGGCTGTAGCACTGGGCTAGCAGGACTCCGGTGAACCGGGCTGTAGCGGGCTAACAGGACTCCGGTATTCATCACGTGACATTTCCCCGAAGGGACAGACACAGGAACGAAGAAGGACACATGCCGGCCAGCCTAAGTGTTCCGGAGCAGTAGCAAGCTACCATGGCTCGGTGGAAACACTAGGAGACATTTCCCGGTAAGAGAGGCTACTAAAGATAAACAACTAGATAGTCAGATCCCACACATACCAAGCATTTCAATAGCATACACACAATATGCTCGATATGTGCAAATACAACATGGCATCACAACATGACTCTACGACTCAAGTATTTATTGATTAGGCTTCGAGGAGCGAGATATTACAAACATGGGTCTCACGACCCAACATTCAGAGCATACAAGTCAAAGCACAAGCGGAAGCTAACATGTCTGAGTACAGACATCTACAAATGAAAAAGGCTTAGAAGCCTGACTATCTACCAGATCCTGCCGAGGGCACAAGATCGTAGCTGAGGTAACAAGCTAAACGTCGAAGTCCACGTGGAACTACTAGCGAGACTGAAGTCTCTCTGCAAAAACATAAAATAGGCAAACGTGAGTACAAATGTACCCAGCAAGACTTACATCAGAACTAACTACATATGCATCATTATCAACAAAGGGGATGGTGGGGTTTAACTGCAGCAAGCCAGCTTTGACTCAGTGGCTATCCTAAACTACGACTGCAAGTAACTCTTTTGAGGTGGCACACACGAGTCCACATATTCACCATAGCAATACACTACTATGGATCCGCTCTGTCTCCCTACGAGAACGCCATCCATAGCACTCACACTTATCTTGCGTATTTTAGAGTATCCACTTTCACTTGTCTATGAACTGTTATAGGTAACCCAGAAGTCCTTTTCCGCGGACACGGCTATTCGAATAGATGATGTTAACCCTGCAGGGGTGTACTTCTTCACACACGCTCTCACCACTTACCATCGTTTACACGACATGTACTCGGCAACCTTCAAGCGGAAGCCCAACGTGGGTGTCGGCCACGGCCTACCTAAACACTCAAGTCCCTAGTCCAGGTTTATCGCCTATTCGGGTTCCATCCATGAGGAGATCCGGCCGAAGTTTCGCTCACAGCCCCAAACGATGTGAGCAGGGTTCCCGAGACACCAAACAGGCGCCCGGTACACCGTGCCACGTGCCTACCGCATCACAGCCCACCCCTACGGTCAGCGCTGCGCACGGCCTCCAGCATACTACAAACACCAGAAACTACTTGCAACTCCTGGACAGAGGACAAGGGTGATTAAGAAGCCGAGAGGGTCCATTGGTTTCGGGCCCAATGCGTGGTAGTAGCTGAATCATGGATCACAAATACAGAACTCAGTCCCTGAGGACGGCTGCAATGAGACAACCCACCATGTACTCCTACATGGCCTCTCACCGCTACCTTTACCAAATCGCGTTCACACACTTAGCTCACACACAGTAGGACATGTTCACACACCTCTGATTCATCCCTGATGAATCAGACCTGACTCAACTCTAAGCAGTAGCAGGCGTGACAAACAAGCATGATTGAGTAGGCACATCAGGGCTCAAACAACTCCTACTCATGCTAGTGGGTTTCATCTATTTACTGTGGCAATGACAGGTCATGCAGAGGATAAAGGGGTTCAACTACCGCAGCAAGTAACAGATATGTCGTTGTTGTCCTAATGCAGTAAAAGAGAGCAGGAGCGAGAGAGTGGGATTGTATCGGAATGAACAAGGGGGTTTTGCTTGCCTGGCACTTCCGAAGATAATATAGCTCTTCATCAGTGTCATCGATCTCATCGTCGAAACCACGTCTATCGAGAGGGGACAATTACCGGCAAACAAAGAGGGACACAATCAATGCAATGCAACAAATATGATGCATGATAATGTCATGGCAATATGCTTTGGATTGAGCTAATGCAACTAGCAACCATATTAAATGAAGTTGGTTTGAATCCAAGATTCAATTTCAAACTCCATATGTGGATATTTAAATGTCATATATATGATTTGACCTAAACAGTGAACGAAAGTTGTTCTAACATGCATGAAAATGGTACAGATGGATAGATTGGATTTTTCTGATCATTTTTCATATATAATTTGTTTGATTTGGAGCTACGGTTGATTTTATATGAATTTTAGAAGTTTGCAACAATTTCTGGAATTTCCTGAATAAAAATAAATCCAGAAAAGGATTTACTGTGTCAACATGACGTCATCGTGACATCAGCAGGTCAGCGGGGTTGTCCAGGTCAAACCTGACTGTGGGTCCAGGGTGTCAGTGTAATTAGTTTAGCTAAAAACTAATTAAAACTAAACCAGTTTAGTTAACATGGCTGGGCCCCACCTGTCATTGACTCAACAGAGTCAACCAGGGCCCACCCGCGGTCAAAGTCAAAGTCAGCTGCACCGGCGTTTAGCCGCCGGCGAGCCCGACGCGGGGGCGGAAGTGATTTTGGCCGTTCCGGCCACCAAATGGGCCGCGGAAGGCATCTAGGTGGAGCTGGGGACAAACCGCAGCTCTTGGTGGAGTTAGTTGGGGTCGGGGTTGCCGGAGTTGGCGCCGGCGACGACCTAGGCGGCCACCGGAGTTCGGTTGGAGACGAACTCGAGCTAGGGGGGTGCAGTGAGGTTCGGGGAGTGCGCGGTTGGACTCAACGCAGCGTGGTGAGTGCGATGGACACCGAGAGGTGGCCGGAGGATGGCCGGGAGCACGTCGGCGACGAGATCCGCGGCGGTGCGTGCGGGTGATCTTCGTGCAGTGGCTACACGGCTCGGGGGCGAGAGAGGAAGGGTAGGAGGGGTAGCTAGGCTCACAGAGCACTCGTAGAGGCCACCGGCGGGGTCGGGGATGAGCTGATGCAGCGACGGCGTTGAAGGGGATCTCCGGCGACAACGGACTCGGGCGAGGTCGGTGCGGTGGACTCGGGCCTCACGAGCACGCGGGGCTCGGTTAGCTCGACGAAGAGGACGGCGGCGGAGCTCCTGGACACGACGAGACGGAGCACGGACGGCGGGGAGCGCGGTTACGGTGATGGAGCGGCGGCTGTGGCGTCGGCCATGGCTGGGGAGCGCGAGGGGGAGGAGCTGGAGAGGGGAGGAGGTGTCTGAGGGGTTCGGGGGAGAGAGGGGGAGCGATCCACGTCGCAGCCGGACGAGGGGAGCGGTGAGGCGGCGACCAGGTGCGTGGCACCCATGCGGTGCTTGCCACCGAGCACCTTGTCTGCCTGCCTGGCCGAGCCAAGTAGCTCGCTGGCGCGGCAGCTGGGCTGGGCCGGCAGGTGGGCCGGTTAGTAGGCGCTAGGTAAGATTTTCCCTTTCTTCTGTTTCTGTTTTTATATTTTTTTCTGTAACTTTGTGGCTTTTCTAAAAATACTTAGGCACTTTCAAAAATCACCAAACTGCACATGCCCACTGTATAGAATATATCCAACATGGAACATTTCAGTTTAGGAATATTTGGACATTTAAAATATTTTATAGAATTTAAATGTCCAAATTCAAATACTTATGATTTAATTCAGTGAGCTTAGGATGACCTAGAAAATTGTGCACCATTTTTGTCAGAGGTTTAAGACCAAGGCAAGTATGATGAACATTTTAGAAGGGCATTTCAGGTTCATTGAAAATGATTTTATGTTGAACCTATTTGATTTGATCTGGTGCTAGGGTTTGATCAGTCCCCATTTCAAGTTCATTTGAAAAGTTAAACATGATGCACACATGAAAAGCTAGCCTACTGCATACCAGGACCAGGGATGTGACAATCATCTATCTGTTCAACATCCCTTTCCAACGGTGTTTTCTTTTTAGTGGGCCCTAACCCACAGGTCTTTTACCAAGATCTTACCTGACTCTTCTAAGTTTCCCAGAGCTATTCTTTAATTCTTTTCAAAGTGTGACGTAAGAATGTATTCCATCAGTCACATGCCTTCTCCAAGAATGCTTTCAAATTCTTTTCATCTTTGGCTCAACCCTTCCTCTTTTTTCATCCTCCCGGAGTATCCCAGTAACTTTGGTGGTGTTTTCCGTCGTCATCTAAAGATCGAAGAAGAGTTTTTCCTCTAAATCTTGTCGTTTCTCTCGAAGATTCGCGGTTCTAGTTTCATGCTACCGTCTCGAATTATTCCATTTGTCAGATATTCTTTTCTTACCCATCCGGAGTATGTCAGAAGTTGTTTTCCCGTTTCTTTTCACCGGAGGCCATCGTTCCAGAAGAATTCTTCGTCCTCACATTTCAGCTACCATTATCCAGTTATCCCGGTGCTCCGTTCAAGTGTTATTTAATCAGCTCATGATCTCTTTGTTCTTTTGCATCTAAATCCCCTCTAGCATATTGGTTCTTCTAATTCTTCCCGGTGATTCATTCTCTTTTCAGCAGTCATTTTCGAATTCTTACGGTGGCTCGTTCAAGATTCTTTTTCTTTGATTATCATATTAATTCATTCGATCTTTCCAATCCTACCGGTGGTTCATGAAGACTTTCTCAACTTTGCGCTATACCCCCCTTAATCCTTTTCAAGAAGAATAAGTAACATGCAAAATCCATTGTGTCATCAATTTAATTTGATGAAGGATAAGCATACAATAAATCTTATTCTTAATTCATCCAAGCAAGTAATCCCTTCCTTTAGAGTTTGTTCTTGAGGAATAAATTCTAGTTCCAAGTGTTTTCATATTTTCTTTTCCGGAGTTCAAATTTCCTCGGCCATTTTGTCGGAACCTCCATCTAAATCACCACGAGGGTCATCTTATTCTTTCTTCCTTCATTCTATCTCATCATCCTTTTGTCACCGGAGTTCTTCACGGTGGTTCTTCATGATTTAATTCATTCTTCAAGTGTTCATCAAGATTCTTGTAGACGAAGCTCAAGTATTCTTCTTCTTGCTTCACGAGGTGCAAGTAATTTCTTCGTTTTCTTTTGAAGTGGAGTTTTGTATTTCTTCGTTCTTCTAAGCTATCCAATCATTTATGTTTGTGGCCGGTTATCACCTTATGATCTTGAGATGTTACCTATAAGACCACAACAAGCTTATTCTTTTCGTTGTTGATTTTCTCAACAACTCCGTTTAAACCTTCCTTCTAAAGATGCTTTCAATTTCATTTGTGGCACAAGTTGTCATTTTCTTCTCCGTTCTTTTCATTCAACTCTTTCAATCCTTTCTGGAGGTTTGGTGTCATGTCTTCATCAAGTATCATTCCATCCTCTCAAGCTCATGTTCTATTCCTTCCTTTTCACCCGAAGTGCTACCGATATTCCGTCTTTGTTATTCTTTTTTCTATCTTGTTCTAACCGGAGTGGTTTCAGTGTCTATATTGTTTCCACGAGAATTTGATTCTCATCATTCTCGTCGTTGCTCACTTCTTCTCGAGTGATCTCGATTCTTTACTTCTTCTCTTGAGTTCTTGTTTCACCTCATCCCTTTTCCTTTCCATCTCGGTCCTAAGATCTCGGGACGAGATCTCTTGTTAGTGGAGGAGTGTTGTAACGCCCCGGAGCCGGCGCCGCCCGGCCCAGCCGGCCCGCGCCTCCGGCCACCGTCCTCTCCCTCTCCTCCGACGAGACTCCGGCCACCCTTGAAGTTCGCGCCACCGAGCCCCAGATCCAGATCCAAAACAGTTGACCTCGTTTTCTCCACCAAGTCTTTATCTATGATATTTTATGCCATGTTCATCGCATCATAACTCCATGCATACTGCTCCGTTTTGTGCGTGTAATATGTCAAAATGTTTATCATGAGATGCGCTTCATTTCATTCCATTGTGCCATGCTTGTTTGGATCCATCTTGATGCCCTAATCATCGTTGCAAGAGTGCTATATGATGTTAACCTGCTGAAACTGTTATAACTTGATGATTTGTCATTTTTGTTGCATTTGATGTGTGCATCTTATGAGCTTGAGCTCTACATGCGTTTTGAACTATGACATGCCATCTTTACAGTGGTGCAATCCATGTATTTTTGTGAGTCTTTTAGTGAGTGCATCGAGCTTGTTAAGTAGGGCATTTGCTGTTGCTGTTTTGCTAGACTGATTCTGCTATATCATGATGCTATGTTAACCTGCTGCTAAAAGTCATTCTATGCATAATATGGAGATGTTCACTAAGGATGTTTTATTATACATGTCATGCTCTATCCATTCATGCCCCTGGTTGCATTTATATCCTGCTGTAACATGTTGTTATCTTGCTCTTAACTTGCTAAATAATGTTGCTGTCAGTCTGTTAACATTAAGTTTAATGTTGCCATGATTGTTTTTTAGTGATCCAAGCATGCTATGAACTTGCGCTTGCAATGTTTAGCTTCACAAATACGCCAACTTACTGTTGGTCACCTTTCCATGCCATGTATTGCTTTGTGGTGAGTTGTACAAGCTCACCAACATGCCTACTTATTGTTGTTCCTGCCATGTCTGAATCTGTCATATAATTTGCCATGTTTACATGGGTGCCATCATATTTTCTGTGTCCTTTCGAGCTCATGGTCAGTAAAGGACTTTTGTTCTATGAAATTAGTAGATTCATGCCATGCCTTTGTTTGCCATGTTAAGTTCCTGTAGCATGTTGTTTGATGGCTCTAGACATTGCAACCTGATGTTATTTCTGCAAAGTCTGAAACTGTTATTATTTGCCATCTTGCCATGCGTTTTGGATCATGTTCTAGTGATTTCTAGAGATAGCTCAGTGTTCATGTTTTGTCATGATTTACCTGTACTTCATGCCCATGCCTTTTGTTCTTACGTTGAGGTGCTGTAGCATATTGTTTTGGAGCTTGAAATATGCCTAGTTGCTGTTTTGGACAGCTTGTCCTTTAAACTCGTATAGATTGCATGTGTTGATCCGTTGCTCCGTTTTGAGTGTGCTCTATATGAAACTTGCTTGATTTTGCATGTAGTTTCATATTATCATGTTGCATCCTTGTTTTGAGGTGTTTGCTTGATGTTTGTATGCATTTTGCATCAATGCCATGTTTAACTTGTTTTGCCCATATCTTCTAGGCCGTAGCTCCGAACTAAATGAACTTTATATGTAAGTTGACTAGAATTTCATGTAGATTCTCTTGGTGCATCTTAACTTACTGTTTAACAACTTGAATATAAGGTTTATTCAGTTCTGGACCAACTTTGAAACTTGCATATGAGGACTTACCGGAAATGTTATATGTTGTTTCCGGCCTCATTTAAACTTGCTTTGATGTGTTGTTCTTGTTTGCATCATCTATTGCCATGAGTAGCCTCATCTAGTTTTGTCAGCATCGTGCTTGGTTGTGCATCATGTCATGTATATGTGTGGTGTGTTTACCATGTTGTGTGCTTCTTCTCGATAGTTCCTGTTTCGTTGCGACCGTGAGGATTCGTTCGTCTACGCTTGGTTCGGCTTCATCCGTTCATCTTCTTCATGGAATCGTTCTTCTTCCTAGTGGGATTTTAGGCAAGATGACCGTCACCTTGGATCTCACTACTATCATTGCTATGCTAGTTGCTTCGTTCTATTGCTATGCTGCGCTACCTATCTTTTGCTCTTCAAGTCTCCCCAAATTGCCATGAACCTCTAACCTTTGACACCCTTCCTAGCAAATCGTTGTTTGGCTATGTTACCGCATTGCTCAGCCCCTCTTATAGCGTTGTTAGTTGTAGGTGAAGTTGAAGATTGCTCCATGGTGGACAAGGTTATGTTGGGATATCACAGTATCTCTTATTTAATTAATGCATCTATATACTTGGTAAAGGGTGGAAGGCTCGGCCTTATGCCTGGTGTTTTGTTCCACTCTTGCCGCCCTAGTTTCCGTCATACCGGTGTTATGTTCCTGGATTTTGCGTTCCTAACGCGGTTGGGTGATTTATGGGACCCCCTTGACAGTTCGCCTTGAATAAAACTCCTCCAGCAAGGCCCAACCTTGGTTTTACCATTTGCCTCACCACCACCTACTTTTCCCTTGGGAGTAATTAACCCAAGGGTCATCTTTATTTTAGCCCCCCGGGCCAGTGCTTCTCTAAGTGCTAGTCCGAACCGAGTAGACTGCGGGGCCCCCTCGGGGAAAATCGAGGTCTGGTTTTACTCGTAGGATGTCTCATCCGATGTTGCCCTGAGAACGAGATATGTGCAGCTCCTATGGAGATTGTCGGCACATCGGGCGGCTTTGCTGGTCTTGTTTTACCATTGTCGAAATGTCTTGTAAACTGGGATTCCGAGACTGATCGGTTCTTCCTGGGAGAAGGTATATCCTTCGTTGATCGCGAGAGCTTATCATGGGCTAAGTTGGGACACCCCTGTAGGGTATTATCTTTCGAAAGCCGTGCCTGATGAAGTCATGTACCTAGGGTAGGGTCACGGGCCTGTCCAAAGTACCCTCCCCAAGGACATCTTCAGAAGAAGCTACCTTCCAGTCGACCAAGAGGGACTCCACTCGACGGACTCGAAGACACTCGACCATGAAGACTCACTCGACCACCAGGAGATTAAGAGCCACTCTGCATCCAAACGGTCTGTAATTAAGTAGTCTTTATGGCCATGATGGCACTTTATGTAGGGCGTTACCAGTAATGCCAATCCTTTATGTACTTTAAACCCTGCATAACTGAGGGCTGGAGGGGTCTGGTAGACACTATATAAGCCACCCCCTCCTCAGTGTAAAGGGTTCGCACCCCTGTAACTTATACACACATAATCCAGTCGACAGCCTCCGGGCTCCGAGACGTAGGGCTGTTACTTCCTCCGGGCCTGAACTTGTAAATCCCTTGTCTGTACAACTGCTCCATAGCTAGGATCTTGCCTCTCCATACTTACCCCCCATTCTACTGTCAGACTTAGAACCACAACAGTTGGCGCCCACCGTGGGGTAGGTGTCTTAGCGATTTTTGGAAAAGTTGCAATTGTTCCGATTGCCTTCATCATGGTTTCTGGCGGAGTTCTGGTCGAGGGCCGCGAGATCTGTCTCGGCGCGCTCACTTTCATCGCCGACGACTCCGCTTGGCTCCAGGAGGCTCCACTCGACATCGACGCGCTCCCCGTCCGCGGTGCAACGCATTTTCGGGCGTGTGTCCGTGGCGTTCTGCTGCGGCAACCGTCGGCTCCGTATCGGTCGGCTCCTGTGTCGTCCTCCCTCCCTGTCTCCCGTCAGCGCAAGTGCTCTGGTCGGTCGAGACTTCAGCGGTGGGTGAGACATGCAGTGGCTCGCCAATCGGCCACCACCCAAGTTGCGGCAATTGAGCCCGACGAATCTCTCTACGGCCTGTTCGATCTGTCGTCTGGCTCCGTAGAGACTGCATCCGAGTGCGACAGCAGTGATCCAACAGCGGAGGTTCTGATGGTCAATGGGCCTCGTAGTCTTCCCGGTTTCCCCCGCAACGACGGGATAGACGGCGGGGGCGACCCCGCTCAGGCCCACGAGGAATATCAACCCGAGCCGCTCACTTCCCTGCAGAGGGAAGAACTTTGTTGCCGGAACATGGATGCCCTGCATACTCCCATCGCAGGAGAAACTCCCGAGGCTCACGCCTTGGAGGAGGCACGTTTGGCCAACTTGGCTGAACGCACTCGACTGGAGAACCTCCAGCGAGCACTCAACGAACGCGCGCGGCAACGAGTTCCAGACTCCAGTCGATGTCAACTCTTTCCGCAACCAACTCAGGTATATCGAACCCCGATTCAGAATCTAGCAGCTGCAGCCCGTATAGCAGAGTCAATTCAGCCCTCTCAGTCGGAGGCTGGCAGAGGCTTGATGCAGATCAGGGATTTGCTCCAAGAAGCAGGAGATCAGAATTCAGCTGTGTCATAGTCGCGCAACAGGATTCACAGTCGATCCGTCGCTGCGAATACGGTTCAGTCGGCTCATAGCCCAAGATCGCCTCCGTGGCGTGAGGGACGCGAGGGTCGATGTGACCAATATGATGACCGATTCGACCGTGATGATCGGCGTCGAGTGCCCACTCCTCCTCCAAGGGGTGGGTCTTGCGCTCATCGGCAACAAGATGATAGGCACCAGCGCAGTGCCGGGCGACGAGTTTCGGTCGACCCTAGGGAACCAGGCTTTGACGCGAGATCCATCATCGTGCAAGGTCTGGTCGACCGGAACAGAGCTCATCGAGGTGGCCATGACAGAGATGCGCCCACTAGCAGTCGAGTTCATGTTTCAGGTCCAGAATGTTTTAGCAGAGCCATCAGAGCCGCAGTGATACCCACCAACTTCCGGTTGGTGACTGGGGTAAGTAAGTTCACTGGTGAGTCCAAGCCTGAAACCTGGCTTGAAGACTACCGAGTGGCGGTACAGATTGGCGGCGGTAATGATGAGGTGGCCATGAAACACTTACCGCTCATGTTGGAAGGTTCGGCCAGGGCGTGGTTGAATCAGTTAGCTCCTAGCAGCATTTATACTCGGGAAGATCTTTCCCGAGTGTTCATCAGGACATTCGAGGGAACTTGCAAGTGACCAGCTGGATTGACAGAGCTGCAAGTCTGCGTACAGAAGTAGAATGAAACCCTGAGAGATTACATTCAGAGATGGATCACTTTGCATCATACGGTGGAGAACGTGTCTGATCATCAGGCAGTCTGTGCCTTCAAGGATGGTGTTAAGAACCGAGAGTTAAGTTTGAAATTTGGTCGGACCGGAGATATGACCCTGAGTCGAATGATGGAAATCGCCACCAAGTACGCCAATGGCGAAGAAGAGGATCGACTCCGGAGTGGCAAGTACAAGCCGAGTCAGTCGGAAAAAGGAAATTCCAGTCGGAAGCAGAAGCGGAAAGCCGAGCCAGCGGCTCCTGGAGAGGCTCTGGCCGTGACTCAGGGCAAATTCAAGGGGAAGCCCAAGGGATCCTGGAACCCCAAGAAGGTGAAGGATAAGGAAGGAAATGACGTGATGGATCTACCGTGTCACATCCACATGAAGAAAGATGAAGAGGGAAACTTCATCTACCCGAAACATACCACTCGCCAGTGCCGGCTCTTGATCCAGCATTTCCAAGGAAAACAACCCAAGGACAAGGAAAAGGAGTCGGACAAGGCTGAGGACAAGGAGGACAGTGATGGAGGGTACCCTCATGTTAATTCCACCCTGATGATTTTCGCTGATGTGGAGAGCAAAAGCCGATTGAAGGTTATCAACCGTGAGGTAAATATGGTCGCCCCGGCGACACCAAGCTATCTGAGATGGTCTCAAACTCCCATTACATTCGACCAGTTTGATCATCCGACTCATATAGCCACCCCTGGGAGGCAAGCTTTGGTGGTTGACCCGGTCGTTGAAGGCACTCGACTGACGAAGGTGCTGGTGGATGGTGGTAGTGGACTGAACATACTATATGCGGAGACGCTAAAGGGAATGGGCATTCCGATGTCCAGACTCAGCACCAGCAACATGAGTTTTCATGGAGTTATACCTGGAAAGAAGGCCGAGTCACTCGGCCAAATAGCTTTAGACGTGGTTTTCGGCGACTCGAAGCATTTCCGCAAAGAGAGGCTGACCTTTGAAGTCGTGGATTTTCAGAGCGCTTACCACACTATTTTGGGGAGACCAGCTTATGCACGGTTCATGGCTCGACCATGTTACGTGTACCTCAAACTGAAGATGCCCGGCCCAAAGGCGTGATCACTATTACTGGCAATCGGAAGAAGGCAGAAGAGTGTTTTCAGAAAGGCTCGAAGATTGCCGATTCCCAGATAACAGTGGTAGAGCTAGAGGAGTACAAGAAAAATGCAGATTCGAGTGATTTGTTGCGGGCCAAGAAGCCTGCCACAGAATCAACATTTCAGTCATCTGGTGAGACGAAGCCTGTTCACATTCACTCGACCGACCCCAGCGCAGCTCCGACTCAAATTTCCACCACACTCGACTCTAAATAGGAAGAAGCGCTCATCCAGTTCCTCCGTGAGAACTGGGACATCTTTGCATGGAAGCCTGCTGACATGCCGGGTGTACCCAGGGGGCTGGCTGAGCATCGCCTAAGAGTCGACTCAAAAGCAAAACCTGTCAAAGAACATCTTCGACAGTCCGCCGTCCAGAAGAGAAAGGCCATTGGCGAGGAGGTGGCTCGACTCCTATCAGCTGAGTTTATCAGAGAGATATACCACTCCGAGTGGCTCGCCAATGTCGTCATGGTCCCCAAGAAGGACAAGTCACTTCGCATGTGCATTGATTTCAAACATATCAATCGGGCCTGCTCGAAAGATCATTTTCCTCTCCCCCGTATTGACCAAATTGTTGACTCGACTACGGGATGTGAGAGATTGTCTTTTTTAGACGCCTATTCCGGGTACCATCAGATCCGTCTGTATGGACCTGATGAGATCAAAACAGCTTTCATCACTCCATTCGGGTGCTTCTGCTATGCCACCATGCCATTCGGTCTCAAGAATGCCGGAGCCACATTCATGAGGATGATTCAAAAGTGTTTACTCACTCAGATCAGTCGGAATGTGGAAGCGTACATGGATGATATCGCCGTCAAGTCGCGAAAGGGTTCCGACCTATTGACTGACCTCGCTGAAACATTTGCCAATCTCCGGAGGTATGATGTCAAGCTCAATCCATCAAAGTGCACATTCAGAGTTCCTGGTGGAAAGTTACTCGGTTTTCTCGTTTCAGAACGAGGAATCGACGCTAACCCAGAAAAAGTTGGCACCATACTCCGAATGAAACGCCCTGTGCGTGTGCATGATGTCCAGAAGCTTACTGGATGCTTGGCCACGTTAAGTCGATTCATCTCTCGCCTCGGTGAAAAGGCATTGCCTCTTTACCGACTGATGAAGAAGGCAGACAAGTTCGAGTGGACTCCAAAAGCTGATGCAGCGTTTGCCGAACTAAAAGCTCTGCTCTCCACCTAGCTGGTGCTTGCTGCTCCAATCAGCAAAGAGCCTCTGTTGCTTTACATTGCAGCCACAGGACAAGTCGTCAGTACAGTGCTTACGGTCGAGCGGGAAGAAGAAGGGAAAACCTTCAAAGTTCAGCGGTCAGTGTATTATCTTTCTGAAGTTTTGACTCCATCGAAGCAAATATATCCTCATTATCAGAAGCTTGTGTATGGAATCTACATGACCACGAAGAAGGTTGCTCATTATTTCTCTGATCATTCCATTACAGTCGTCAGCGACGCCCCACTTTCAGAGATTCTCCACAACAGAGATGCAACTGGTCGAGTGGCAAAATGGGCGATTGAACTCCTTCCCCTTGATATCAAGTTTGAGGCAAAGAAAGCCATTATGTCCCAAGCAATAGCAGATTTCCTTGCCGAGTGGATTGAACAACAGCAGCCGACTCAAGTTCACTCGGAGCATTGGACCATGTTCTTTGATGGCTCTAAGATGTTAAATGGTTCCGGAGCTGGGGTAGTTTTGGTTTCGCTCGAGGAGATAAGCTCAGATATGTGCTCCAGATCCACTTTGATTCCTCCAATAATGAAGTAGAATATGAAGCACTTTTATATGGGTTGCGCATGGCCATTTCACTCGGCGTCCGTCGCCTTATGGTTTATGGCGACTCAGATTTGGTGGTCAATCAGGTGATGAAGGAGTGGGACGTTAGAAGCCTAGCCATGACTGGATACTGCAATGCAGTGAGGAAGCTTGAAAAGAAATTCGAAGGGTTAGAGCTCCACCATAGACCCCGACTGAAGAATCAAGCGGCTGATGATTTGGCAAAGATAGGTTCCAAGAGAGAAGCCATCCCCAGTGATGTGTTCTTGGAGCATATCCATACTCCATCAGTCAAAGAAGATCCTTTTACCGAAGAAGCTCCACAGCCCAAGAGTATCTCAGATCCGACTGAGGTTGAAGTTCCAGCAGTGGTCGACCTGATCATGGAAGCTTTAGTGATCACTCCCGATTGGACAGTACCGTATATCGCGTATATCTTGAGGAAAGAGCTTCCGGAGGATGAAGAAGAGGCTCGACAGATCGTCCGCCCATCTAAAGCCTTTACTGTGATATGGGGACAGCTCTACAGAGAAAGCGCGACTGGAGTTGGTCAGAAATGCATAACGCCAGAGGAAGGTCGAATAATCCTTAACGACATCCACTCAGGGACCTGTGGCCATCATGCGTCCTCTCGGACCATCGTGGCCAAAGCATACCGAGCCGTATTTTACTGGCCAAGAGCGAATGAAATGGCAAAGGAGATAGTCGACAAGTGTGAGGGATGTCAATTTTACTCCAATATGTCACATAAGCCCACATCAGCTTTAAAGACCATACCACTCGTCTGGCCCTTCGTAGTATGGGGGTTGGATATGGTTGGACCCTTGAGGACAGGCAGAAGCGGTTTCACACATGTGCTAGTAGCAGTCGACAAGTTCACCAAGTGGATCGAGGCTAAACCTATCAAGAACCTTGTTGCCGGTACTGCTGTCAGCTTCATCAAAGAATTGATATTCACGTATGGAGTCCCGCACAACATCATCACTGACAACGAGTCAAACTTTGATTCGGAGGAATTCAGGGCGTTCTGCACATCTCAAGGCACATGAGTCGACTATGCTTCAGTCGCCCATCCCCAGTCGAATGGACAAGCAGAGCGGGCCAATGGCTTGATTCTCAAAGGGTTGAAACTCCGACTGATGCATGATCTCAAGCATGCGGCTGGAGCATGGGTCGACGAACTTCCCTCGGTGCTTTGGGGGTTAAGGACCACGCCTAACCGGTCGACTGGGAGAACTCCGTTCTTCTTGGTCTACGGAGCTGAAGCGGTCTTGCCGAGTGACCTGCTCCACAATGCTCCTTGAGTTGAGCTCTACACCGAAGCTGAAGCAGAACAAGCACGGCAGGATGTGGTCGACCTTCTAGAGGAAGAAAGGGAGATGGCTCTGATCCGATCGACCATTTACCACCAAGACTTGCATCGCTTCCATGCCAAAATGTGAAGAGTCGAGCCTTCCAGGAAGGAGATTTGGTTCTCCGAGTGGATCAGCAGAAACCACACAAGCTTGCTCCTTCTTGGGAAGGTCCCTTCATCGTCACCAAGGTTCTCCACAATGGAGCGTACCGTCTTTACAACGTCGAGCACAACATCGACGAGCCCCGAGCTTGGAACACGGAGCTGCTCCGCCCCTTATACACTTAAGTATCCGCTCGGAAATGTAATAAAAGTACTTCTGTAGTTCATTTTTTCAAAAAGACAATAGTGTCATAATTTTCCCAGTGATTGTTGTCACTTTTATTTGTTCAATAAAATTTCCCCTCAGTGGGTGGCTTAGCTACGAATCCGTTTCGCCTAAGTTTGTAAAAAAAATCCTTGCCGAGTGGTGAGCCAGCCTCCCACTCGGGGGCTTAGCTGCGAATCCGTTTCGCCTAAGTTTCAATAAAATCCTACCGAGTGGTGAGCCAGCCTCCCACTCGGGGGCTTAGCTGCGAATCCGTTTCGCCAAGTTTCAATAAAATCCTACCGAGTGGTGAGCCAGACTCCCACTCGGGGGCTTAGCTGCAGTCCAAGTACTCGCCTAAGTTAAACAAAATCCTACCGAGTGGTGAGCCAGCCTCCCACTCGGGGGCTTAGCTGCAGTCCAAGTACTCGCCTAAGTTAAACAAAATCCTACCGAGTGGTGAGCCAGCCTCCCACTCGGGGGCTTAGCTGCAGTCCAAGTACTCGCCTAAGTTAAACAAAATCCTACCAAGTGGTAAGCCAACCTTCCACTTGGAGGCTTAGCTGCAGTCCAAGCACTCGCCTAAGTTCAAATACAACGTGCGCTCCGCAAGGAGGACGAGGTGTAGGTCGACTGCTACCCTCTCCTTTCGAGCTACGCCACAAGTACAACGTGCGCTCCGCAAGGAAGACGAGGTGCAGGTCGACTGCTACTCTCTCCTTCCGAGCTACGCCACAAGTACAACGTGCGCTCCGCAAGGAGGACGAGGTCCAGGTCGACTGCTACCCTCTCCTTCCGAGCTACGCCACAAGTACAACGTGCGCTCCGCAAGGAAGACGAGGTGCAGGTCGACTGCTACTCTCTCCTTCCGAGCTACGCCACAAGTACAACGTGCGCTCCGCAAGGAGGACGAGGTGCAGGTCGACTGCTACCCTCTCCTTACGAGCTACGCCACAAGTATAATGTGCTCTCCATAAGGAAGACGAGGTCGATTGATGCCTTATCTCTCAGAGAGACGTCGCAAAAATCCTACCGAGTGGAGAGCAGACCTCCCACTCGGGGGCTTAGCTGCAGCCCCGTGCTCGCCTAAGTTTTTGAAAATCCTACCGAGTGGAGAGCAGACCTCCCACTCGGAGGCTTAGCTGCAGCCCAGTGCTCGCCTAAGTGTGTTGGGGAACAAGTCGATTGCAATAAGCGCTTCGCCCTAGCTTTCAAAAGACACCTCAAACCAAATGCAAACATATTTAGCGTCGAATCCAAGTTCAGATAACATCTAACGGAACCGAAAGTGCTCGGGTGCTAGGCCCGTTAAGGTTTATCGGTTACAAAAATCACTCGGCATACCGAGGCAAATTTAAAGTATCAAGCACATAAGTTTTTTACCCCTCCTGCGGAGGGCTGAAAGGCGCAACAAATTCATCTAGGTTGATTCCATCTGCAATCCAAGTGGCAGCAGCGATGAAGGTCTCCATGAAAGATCGGAAATCATGCTTCTTGGTATTGGCCACCTTAAGGGCCGCCAGCTTGTCCTCTCGCGTGTCCTTGCAGTGAACGCGGGCCAGACACAAAGAAACATCCGCGCCGCACCTGGCAGAAGACTTCTTCCACTCTTGCACTCGACTTGGACCTCGTTCAGTCGAGTCATCAGAGACTCGAGGTCGTTCTGAAGCGTCTCTCTTGGCCAGAGTGTTGTGTCGATGCGGGAAGTTGCGACCTTCAGCCTTGCGAGATAGTCGACAACAGCAGCAATGCGAGATTTGAGCCGGAGCACATTCATGGCGACTTCATCTTTCACGGGAGAGTTGATGGGATCCAGGTTTATTTCCAGTCGACCAGTCTCCTCTTCAAAGTTCTGGCAAAACTCTGCAAGCACAACCCCGGAGTCAAGACAACAGTTGGATGGAGAGATCACAGTTAAAATGTCTATTTGATACAAAAGATTACCTTCAAGCATGAGTAATAGCTTCTTGGCGAGTCCTCCCAGATAAGCCTCCAGATCGTTCTTCTTTCCCACCAACTCACTGGCCTTGTCACTCAGGGCAATCTTGTCACTCTTCAGTCGACTGACCTCCTTGTTGGCCGCATCAAGAGCAGCTTTCAGATTGATGTTTTCTTCTTCAAGCTTGGTGACTGAAGCCAGCTTTTCATCTGCGAGCTTGGTCTTCTCTAAAGCCGCTTTCTGCATCTCAGCCAAGTCAAGGTCTTTCTTCTTCAGGGCATCCCTCACTTTGTCTGCAAAGTTACAGTGAGATCAGACTCTGAAACGGACGAGAGGCAAAGGCAGTCGTCGAGGGTCTCACCAAACATACCTTTTGCTTCCTCCTTCGCCTTCGTTAAATTCTCCTGGACCAGTTTCAGATCAAGCTCGAGCTGGATGTGTTTGTTCTCCAACTCAGTGTAACGAGCCGCAAGCTCACAAGATTTCTGCGAAGAATCAATCGGCATATCTCAAAGACAATTCACTTCCGAGTGACTAAGGAAAAATCATAGCGTTTCTAAGACTACGGCCGAATATAAACATTCGACCATAGTCTCGGGGACTACACCCAGTGGGTGCACTCAGCGTGCCCCCACTACATCTTTCAGTTAGAGTCGACCAGTCGACCAACAAAAAAAGAGGTTATCTTTAGACTGTAGTTGACTGCCAGCAGTCGAGCACAGTCTCGGGGACTGCACCCAGTGGGTGCACTCAGCGTGCCCCCACCGGTCTATGAATCCATTCGACCTGATCGAGTAAAGAAAAGCTCAAGACATAAAGACTATGGTCGAATGCCAGCAGTCCACCATAGCCTTGGGGACTACACCCAGTGGGTGCACTCAGCGTGCCCCCACTAATCCGGAATTTCAATCGACGCACCCAGTGTGTGTATGACAGACACTAGGATTTTCAAAAAGAAAGATTTTCAGATATCATATCCTAACAGAACAGGCGGTGACCGACTGACCTGAACATTACTCTAAAGAGCTGAACTGGCGTCATAAGCTGCCTGGCTGGCTTCTCGGATTGCCTTCACTTGCTCCATCATGACCCCTGCCTGGCGTATTGCTTCTTTAGCAGCACTAGCTTGGTCTTCTGGGACGTGGTGGGTCGAGAAAAGTGAAGGTTGAGCAGCACTCGACGACGAAGGGCGAGCACTCGTCAACGGCACCGCAAAGGATACGGTAGGCCGAGTGACATTGTCTCCCTCCACGACCAACGTCTCGGGTGCTGGCACGTCCTGAGTCGCCTTGCCAGTAGACACTTTCCTGTTCCTCCTCTGCCTCAGTGGTTCCTCGTCGTCGTCGTCGGGAAGGTCAATAACAACGTTAGACGAAGCTGCGGAAAAGAATCAGAATTAGAGACAAGGAGCCAATCGACTAAAGATGGGACTACAAGAGTCATACCAGGTTTTGAAGTGACAGCATCTTCCATCTCGTGATCTTCAGCCCTGGCCGAGGTATCAGAAGTAGCAGCACTGCGGTTCTAGAAGTCAGTCGATTAGTTCACGAGTCGACCAAGAATAAGTTCATGTGAAACGAGAAAACTCAAGTTACACCATTACCCTGAGATAGTGGGGATCACCATCTTCATCTTCGGCAAGACCTTCGCCGGCTTCGACGGCGCCACTCGAGATTGCTTCGGAGCTTTCTCAGTCGGCACTGGAGAAGTCGTCCGAGGACGCTTAGTCGACTGCGCGACGGTCGCAACCCCCTTACCACGCTCGGCTGCGGGATCATGGACAGGCTTCGAGCGTCTTTCCGAGCGTGGAGGTGCAACTTCCTTCTCCTACTCCTCCTCCTCCTCTTCCTCACCGCCAGAGTCATCATCCTCGTCATCGTCATCAGCATCCGAATCCCACTCCTCTGGGCTTTCGCCCCCACTTTCTTCCTCCTCCTCAGTCGACGCTTGCGCTCCATTAGGCATCAAGTACAACTCAGTGGTGGCCTGACAAGATAACAAAACAAGACAAAGGTCAATCGACTAATTCACAGTGAGACAGAATGAATGAAGCGAAATCACAACCGGGGATAAGTGGTCATACCTTGTCCGGTGTGTAAGAATGGTCGAGTGGTGGGATCCTCCTAGCCCCTCGAGGGTTGTCTTTATTCCCTGTGATGGTAGCCATCCACCTCTCCAGTGTGGCGTCACTGACCGCCTCTGGATGGACCCGAGTGGTATCTTCGGTTCCGCAGTACAGCCACATCGGGTGGCCTCGATACTGAAGTGGTTGAATACGCCGTCGAAGGAAGACCTCTAGAAGGTCCATACCCGTCACTCCGTCCCGAACGAGCTGGACCACGCGCTCCATCAACATTTTTACCTGAGCTTTCTCCTCAGGGAGCACCTTCAGAGAAGAGGGTTTGTTCACTCGGTCCATGGAGAATGGAGGTAGACCAGTCGACTGCCCCGGCGTCGACTCGTCTTGGCAGTAGAACCAGGTCGACTGCCATCCTCTAACCGACTCAGGAAGGGTCATGGCTGGAAAAGTACTCTTACTCCTCATCTGGATCCCAAGGCCCCCGCACATCTGGATAACCTTAGTCCTCTCATCATCCGGATTCGCCTTTTTCACCGTCTGTGAGCGACAGGTGAATATGTGCTTGAAGAGACCCCAGTGCGGTCGACAACCCAGGAAGTTCTCGCACATAGACACGAAAGCAGCAAGGTAGGCGATGGAATTGGGATAGAAATGGTGGAGTTGCGCCCCAAAGAAGTTCAGAAACCCTCGGAAGAAAAGACTCGATGTCAGAGAGAATCCGCGATCTACATGAGTGGCCAGGAGAATGCACTCACCCTCCTGCGGCTGCGGATGCCACTCGGTCCCCGGAAGCCTTGTTGACTCATGAGAGATCAGTTCCTCATTGGCCAGGTCGTTGAGATCCACCTCGATGATGGTCGAGCGGATCCAATCCCCTTGGACCCAACCTTGCGGCAGGCGGGACCTCGACGAACATCCGCCCCGACTGGTCGCTCTCCCCTTCGCTTTCGCGGTCGTCGTCGCCTTCTTCGCGCGCTCCAAGGCTGCCGTCTTCTTCTTCACCATTGTCGCCGGCGAAGCACGCGAGGAGTGGATGGGTGGAGGCGAGAGCAGGCACGGTAGGCGGAGGTGAAGAGGGCAGAGAGGAGAATGGGGAGACACTGTTCAAAAACCCTCGCCCGGCGCCTTATATAAGGACGTTTCCGAGTAGCTGACAAGTAGGCCCGGGCGGTCCTGTCACAACCCGAAACAGTCGCGCACGCGTGATACGTGGCAAAAAAGATGGCGCGGAAATTGAGGCATCTACGCCTTATCCCATCCGAGTACCACGGTCTGCCCCGCTTCGCGCGCTTCCCAAAATTCGGATCCCACAAAATCCGCTAACAGCAGATCAACCTGTCAGATGGTTGATTTCCTGTCACATCCCTAGCTTCTGGTAATGCTCTAGGCTAGCTTCATGTGTGCAACATGTTTAAATTGTATGAAATTTGAAATGGGGATGACCAAGCCCTAGCACCAAAGCATTGCAAATAGGTTCAACTTCAAAATATTTTCAAAGAACCCAAATTGGTTTGCAAAAATGTTCATGATCACTGGAAAAGGGTGAAAACCATATCCAGAGATGATGGATATTTTTCCAAGACATTTTTGGATTTTTTGAATAAACCATATTGTATTTGACTTTGGGCATTTGAATACTATAAATAATTTAAATGTTCAAATAAATGTTGGAAATTGTTAAGGGTCACTGAAATAATTCAGAAAGCACCGATAATTATTTCCAGGATTTTATAAAATGATTTGATATTTTAAATCAAATCCAAACACAAATTGCAGAAATAGAAAAGAGAAACATAACAGAAATAAAAGAGAGAAGGACTTACCTGTGAAGCCCACCTGGTGGCCCAACAGGACCGGCCCGCCACCGCTACTCCCCCCCCCTGTCGCCTTCCTCTTGCCAGTGGGAGCAGCTGCGTGCTCGCACGCGCGCGGCCGAGGAGGCCACCTCCTCCCTGCCTGGCTGCCTCCTCCTTCCCTGGTCCCTCCCGCGACGCCACGCAGCCCCGACCCCCTCTCACTTCTCCCTCGCTCTCTG